>NC_057813.1:445768670-445846656 GCF_018294505.1 Triticum aestivum
CTTGCGTGCGAAGATGTAGCTGGTGGGTCCCAGCAGTCAGGGGGGCGAATCGTTTTTTTGCCCGGACGCACTTCCTTGCGTTTGAAGATGTAGCTGGTGGGTCCCAACAGTCAGGGGGGCGAATCATTTTTTTTGCCCGGACGCACTTCCTTGCGTACGAAGATGTAGCTGGTGGGTCCCAGCAGTCAGGGGGGAACTTTTTTTTTGCGAAATATAGTGGCCCGTCCGGTGGGTCCCAGCTATCAGGTGGAGGAATAATTATTTTCCGCATAATAAGGAGGCACTTCCTTGCTGCGGCCGTGGACCCAGCTGTCAGCCTCTCCACGTACAGTCCACTTCCGATGGAAGTCGTTCCTTGATCATGTTGACCACGCCGCACCGAGAGCGCCATGGCGGTGGACGATGGCGAGGCCTAGGAAGGGGATGACGGGGAGCCGGGGAAGACACAGCAGTGGAAGACCACGCGGAGAGGAGTA
Organism: Triticum aestivum; assembly: GCF_018294505.1. Taxonomy (NCBI): domain Eukaryota; kingdom Viridiplantae; phylum Streptophyta; class Magnoliopsida; order Poales; family Poaceae; genus Triticum; species Triticum aestivum. The sequence continues at coordinate 445,769,147 of NC_057813.1, forward strand.
CAAGGGTTCACTAGTTCGACTGCGGTGTGAGGCTGCCGTCGCTGCAGGGCGTGGCCAGCGGTGGGAATAGTAGGAGGCGGTGAGGCCTCCGCGGCAGCACAGCCGGCCACGGGAGGCAGGAGCATGCGGCACGACCGGCGTTGGTTTGGGCGGCTGGAGCAAGAAGACCAGAGGTTGAAGAAGCACTACGGCCGTTGGATGGACATCGTACGATCACTACAGCTAGAATCGTTTATATTGACTAAGTTGACAAAGCCTTTGGTTTTTTTTGAGCAAAGACAAAGCCCTTGGGACGCGTCAACTTAGTAGGCCCACAACTCGGATTTGGCAGAGAACATATAGCCCATTTGCGATTTGTAAGAATGTGCATCCCATTTTTTTAATTCTAATGGAATTTACTATATCCCATTTACAATTTGTTAAAAGTACAGCCCAACTTCAAGCTAGGACAACGATTAATAATTTCAAACAACCACTCAAAACAGAATTAAAAAAAATCCCACATTATGATGGGATCCAAAATATTTTTATCCGAAATTTCTACTCGGGTTAAATATAATTTCAAAATAAAGTTGTATTACGTTAAAATCCAACGAAATATTGCGCGCGCAACAAGTAATGAAATTAAAATTTTCAAATTCCAATAATAATATATTTTTTAAACTAATTATGTGTTTGGTGCATATTTACTGCCCAGTTATTATAATTACATCCCATTTATTATTTCTTAAAGTCCATTTTCTTGTTAAGCATAATGCATACCTCCTAGGAAAGTTTGCAGCCCAGCGGGGCGGAGAATAACAAGTTGACCCGGATATTGTGTACAACTGTCGGTCCAGTTGCATTGCTGATGTTGAAAAAAGGCCTGTGTAGTACAGTACAACCTAACATGGTTACTCAGCCCACATTCAGCGATGCCGGAAAGGCCCAAACAAGGCTTCTATATAACTTTTTGAAGTCACTGAGCTCAATTAATAACTTAAGAAAAAAGTTAGATTACACTGGAACCTAATTAAAAGCTGTCACGAGCAAATAAATAATTCAATGGGTCCCACTTGTGCGTGTGCGTGTGTGTGTGTGCGTGTGTGTGTGTGAGAGAGAGAGAGAGATAGAGAGAGAGAGACCCATCGGTCGATGCTCATAAATACATCTTTCAGCCATATGCATTGCTGATGCTCAGTAAAAACTTATATAGTTGACACAATCATATAGAACATCATAGCACACTGAACTTGCATACAAAAATTTCATGCAGGCGGCACAATCAGGATGGATGCAGTGGATCGCTATGCGAAGGGCTATGTTGAAACCAACGAAGTCGTACATAATGGTTCATCGTCTTTATCAATGACGAGGAAATATCTTGAATATTGTGCAAAGAAAACAGACAGACAACACAATAAGTTCTGCTAGCACATCAAGTTGACATACAACCCTTTCTAAAAAAAGTTCAGGTACAAAATTAGAACAGGTCACAATCAAATGTACTAGCATATCAGTGCTTCACACCCATAGCTCGAATTTAACTAGTATCTGACAAGATTCAGTTGTTACCTCAAATTAGAGCACATCCAGGCAGCCAGCCCTTCCTCTTCTCCCAAAGAAGCAGTGGCCTCCGTCGCGCAATGGAGTAGGCCCTGTGCCATCCATTGTTCCGAGCAACACGGGGAAAGTCTGACGTTGACTCCTGTAATGGATGTCGTCGAGAGACCCTGGCACCAGCGGCAGCGGCAGGACTTCGATTGATGGATTGACCACTTCTTCGACAAGCACGAACACTTGATACATGTACATCCCTAACGTGGTCTGCGGCGGCCTTGGTGGCGAAGAATAGTACAACCCCGGTTCCTCCACCGGTATCTCAACACCAATCACCTTCGGTATGGTGGACGGCTTCTTCATCCATGCCATAACCGTCAGAGCCTAGCTGTCTGGAGGAACAAACATACTTACGAGCTCACCTCCAAGGTTGTTGATAAGCTCGTTCATGGACTCGCTGTTCCAAGCACGTCGAGGCATGCCGTGGAAGGTAAGCTTTGTTAAAAACTCAAGCTCAGAGGGCACCGAGCCCCATCCTGGGTGCCACCGATCAAAGCTCACCAGCACGCCATCACAGAACAAACGCCGAGAAGATTCAAACACACGACTGCAGTCGAAAGTTGTCCGGAACCTGACGAAGAAATTAGCCGGTGGCGGACAGACTTCGACGAGCAAGTCACTTATTTGGATCCCGTGCGCAATGCCAAGAGCTTTGACAAGGTCGTCCAGCGAGACGGGAGGCCAGTCGCCGTTGATGGTTACCATCAGCACTTTGCCGGCAAACTGGTCATCAAGCGCCGCCATGCCACTGTTGAGCGACAGCATGCAGCGACCGAAGGCAGGACGGACCTCAGGATCTCCGGCTCCGAGATCCACGTTGACCGGCGACATGATAGTGCGCTTGTGTACAGGGAGTACAGGAGGGGGATTTGGGGGAACTAGAGTAGGAATCGAGATTCTAGAGGTGGGGGAGGGGCGGGAGACTGGGGATGAAAAGGTAGTATGAATTTCGAGCACGCGCCAATATGCTCTCGGTGCGCAAGCGCATGAAAACACCGGTGGCGCCCACATGTCAGCCTAAGAGTCCTTATTCTTTCTTTTTTTGGAGAGCCTGGCCTTTTTTTCAGGATCTTTTGAGAGCCCGGCCTAAGAGTCATAATTGACCTGTTTGGCATTGCGTTACTACTCGGCCCATATTCAACAACACCTCACTGGCCCAAACAAGTGTATATCATCGAAAAGACACTGAGCTCAAATTATATAACTTGAAAAAAGGAGATATACTCTGAACACTGGAGAGTGGTGATGCCCTCATTTAGCCCACCAGTAGTTCGAGACAATAAACAGTTCGAAACAACGATATATACAATATTCAAACACTGACTAGTGACTACTACTGACATAAACATCAAGACATGATAGTTCATAAGAAGTCTTGCTACACCACCAAAACGCACCCATCTACAGCGCTCAGACTCTTGTGATCCAGACGAGAATGACATTGTAAACAGAAGCAATTATTACATAGTAAGAGTGACATAGACGAGGATGACCAAATGACAAGGAATATGCATAACAAAAGAAAGAACTACCCATCCAGAACCAGCAGCAAAGACAACAAAGTCATTCGAAGAGATGATCCAACACCATCATCATTTGCAGCCCCGCTTCAGCGACCAGTGATCCGGAGACACTAGTACTCCACCCTTTCGATGCAACAGCCCAATTACCTATCAACCGGAAGGCTTGAACCACATCACTTCCTATCATAATTGAGACATCCAAGGATCAAAGTTAATTCGGATGCCTTTGTCATTCTCACCTTCTTTTGGCTGCAGGCTGTATCATTGACAATCAGGGGAGTTTGCTCCCGAACTCCTAGGGCTCGCCGTGTAGACACTGTTTTCCATAGCAAACAGAGCCTCTCTGCCATCAAGGTCCTTGCCAACGGTGATCTCCTGGTTAATCGGATAATTGAGTCCGAGAAACAGAGAGTGTGAACCAAGGCTGTTTACCCGCCTCCAACTAAAAAATCCTGATGGACCCAACAAGCTGGTATCCTGCTCATAGACGTAACAACCACTGTCCGGATACTCACATATTTCACGGTGCTTGTATACAGTGGGGTTTTTGCAATATAAATTTTCCGGCTCATGTGTCTGAATGATCATCAGTCTTTTGCCGTCGTCTGATTGAGCGAGGAACCAGTTGTGCTTCCCTGTTTTCGGCAAAGGTGGTGTGATTACAAAGGGCAGTAACTGTAGGGACACTGCATCATATCAAAAAGGACAGGCATTGTTAATGTAAGATCAGCATTGTTCAGAGTATGAGTAGGATAATGCAATAAACAGCATTGATATGTCCCTGTTGGAACTGGGAGGAAAATACAGGGAAATGTATACTGGGTTCGAAAATATAGAAGTGCCATGCATGGTTATACTCATGTTATCTCGCAATCGATTCTTCACAGGAAACTACCATGTACCATGTCATGCATGTTATGTAATCATGTTCTGTCCTCACAAACAAATTCTTCAAGGTAACTAACAGACCATGCGTTGTTATATACTCGTGTTCTATGGGCAAAAAGATTGTGAGGATATTATTCTAGACATTGATTGCTGAAGGGCGAATATAGGTATGTACACATGGTAAGCATTGCAGGATTTCACTACTTCCAAATATAGAGTTCTCCATATGCACATTTACTTCCCTAATGTATGGTTAGATGAAACCAACAGTGTGGTGCATGTTTCTACATCATGAAAATGAGGAAAACTAACATGGCCATTGATACACACTCATATTTAGTTAGCATATAGATTACTGTAAAATAAGGATAATATCCATATATTCCTAATCGTTTGATTATTCAGGGTACAAATTGGCTGTAATGACATTGTCACAATCGCATGAATTAACTCATTCCAAATATAGCTGATTTACGGCGTCTCAAATACATTGCCATAGTTCTACTCAAATTCTGCTCAAACAGGGATATGCCAATCATCACAAAAAGTTCAAACAGTGCCATGGCGTCATCATTAACATGAGAAGGAAACAACTTACACGCGCCGTCCCAGCAATACCTGGTGCCATCTGCTTTGTCGATCGCGTAGATGATGCCATTGTGTTCAATAGCATCACAGAAGTGTGTATCAGCTTTGACGATGATCCACTGTGAGCTGGGTTCTCTCCAGCTAAAGAAGGCACCGGCGCAAAGATAGGCAAGTCCGCGGTCGAACAAGGCAATTAGCTTGAAGTCTGTGTAATTCGCATGTCGTGTGGGCACTTGGCAGATTACAATCTTCTGCAAAACAAGGTCCGTCCAACTGACATGGTAATCTAGATGACTTGGACCGCGATGGTGATACTCTATATAATCCAATGGAGGAAGGATAATCTCATGGGAGGTCTGGAAGTTCACGAGCACCAAATTTTTACCGTCTTCTCTGAAGGCAGCCATCTAGTGGGAGTTCATGCCGACCCAGTACATACCTGCCAAGAAGTTTCGGGCGATGGTGATCTGATCGATGTCGAGGGAAATGATGTACGGCGACCCACTACATACCTGCAAAGAAGTTTCGGCTAATGGAGATCGGATTGAAGTCGAGGGGCATCATGTAAGCCTCTGTATCAAGGTGAGCCAATCTCGCAAGACCAGATAGCAGCAAGCAGGGTGTCTTGAAAAGCTTAGGCCTCGCTTCGACGATGGCCGTGTGCATGTCCCTTGAGCATGCAGCCAGCCACAGGGCGCTCAACATATCCATACACGAACAAAAGAGGTCGAGGATGTCACTGGGGAGATTGCTCCAATCACGGCTCATATGGATGTTGCGTGGTTCGCGTTCGGCCATGGTGGAGTTTGAAAGGTGGGGGTTTTGGGGGCCTTGCTTTACGGGGGATAAGGCTATCGGTGCTGGAGTGGCTAGCGAGGGAATAGTGGTATTGGGGGAGGCGAGTGAGGCGACGGTACACGGGGGCGAGATGAAGATGGAGACGGAGAAGGAGATGGAGAAGGAGATGGAGATGGAGTGGTGCTATGGGAGCTGAGAGGGAGACGAGGCGAGGCGCCAATGTGTTGTACAACGGTGGTGACAGACTACACAATGCACATGGTGAGGCTGACTTTGGTAACCCGAACACGCCGCCTGGACTAGTGTCAGGCGCAGGGTGTTGTCACTTCACTGTGAGGATCGGATGAATAGTATTTTGACCATCAAGTGTACCACAGTTGTACTACTACTACTACTACTAGTAGGAACATGAGTACTCCAGTATTGTATAGCGGAAATAGGTCTCCCGTGCTAGCATGCCTGTTCACTTCATCGTTCAGGTATCATCCATATTGCAAGCAGAACCAAATTCTCGTGCATGCACAATCAACACCCTGCCGCGATGCATGCAGTGGTCGTTCTGGTGCATCAAGGACGGCATGAAGATTGTTCCACACTTGAGAAGAGGAAAAATGGAAAGGTAGAACGCAGCAGCAGAGGAATAGAACGCTGGCTAACGAGTCGGGGAGGGGATCGAGCAGGAAGTTAATGCTCCACGCCTAAAGGTTTTGGGAAAACCTGATTTTCATAAGGTGACTTATACTCACCTAAACGGAGGGAGTATTCCTTAACCAGAGAATGGTGTGTCTCCCACTCACACGCTCAAAAAAAAGAAGCTACGACACATTTTTTATCTGTTTGCATAGGTCCCACCTATCAGGAAGGATGGGCACGTACATGAATAGGTACGATTCATCAGTCTACCTGCATATCCTTTTCGTTTAGTCTACCTAGCCATCTAATCAACTGCCTGCATGCCACTTCTCCCATTTACTTCTCCATTGGGAACCGATTCTCCTCGGCTTCTTCACCTCCCCCTCGTCTTCATTTGCATCCAAACCCCACTGCATTCACATTGTTTTAACCTCTTTAAATAATCATCTACTACTTTAGTTAGACTACCATCTAATCCTAATTCTCCAAACCATAGCCCTCCATTCCAGCGGTTCCTAATGGCGAAAGAGATTGAGATGCAGGTTTTTAGCGTCCAACATGTCCTCGTCAAAGGATCGATGCGCATAGTTGCCACCGTCACCGTCCACCAAAGGGTTGTTCGGCAGTGGATCAACAATGTATCCAACTCCCTCGAAAAGGTAGAGACGAGGGTCATCAATCTCGACGCAGAGTACACGGAGCGTGCCCCTGGGAAGATCCAGCGCGCCGCCGTCCTTCAGTTGTGCCTCGAAGATGATGTTTTGGTGTACCACATCATACACTCGCCCTCCATACCAGGTGAGCTTCATGATTTCTTGTCTCGGGGGGACATATACTTCTGTGGGGCAGCCATCGAAGGGGACAAACAGAAGCTGGAGTCGTACAACCTTGATTTGAAAAGCATCGCTGACCTACAAACCAGAATCAAAATTCCTATAGAAGTTTGTGACAAACAGACACCATCCCTATTCGACATAGCAAAATTTGTGCTCGGTACAAATCTTCAGAAGGGTGACGAGACGGTGGCATTAAGGTCGTCTGGATGGGAGAATTATCCCTTGACGTACGAGCGGATAAAATATGGTGCCCTCGATGCCTGTGTGAGTTTCGAGATAGCTGCAAGGTCCAAAGAGCTTGTTGCGAAGCCGTCTCCCATGGAGAATGAGAAGAAGAAGAAGAAGAAGAAGAAGAAGAAGAAGAAGAAGAAGAAGAAGAAGAAGAAGAAGAAGAAGAAGAAGAAGAAGAAGAAGAAGAAGAAGAAGAAGAAGAAGAAGAAGAAGAAGAAGAAAAGGCTTCACCAGCAGGAGGGCATTATGGATGGATGAACTATTTCCTCTCTTGTAAAAAAAATTTCCCTCTCGGTGTATATTGATATAGATGGACTATTTTGATGGTGTGCATGTCTTTGGAACAGAGTAGTAGCGTGGGTCCGCTTGACTATAAGGAACTATTTATCCGCATATATAGCTTTCTCTACTACTCCTTCCAGTGATCGGTATGCAGTGCATGTGTCCGTAGATATGACATCTTGTCCATGGAAGTTCAACTATGGTGACCATCACGTTTCATCTCGCGATTCCCACGACGCCTCTCCAACCCACGACACCACGCTCCCCGACGTGCGCCTCACCCCTCTCGGCCGCACCGCCCCTGTGCCTTTGTGTGCATGACATGTGGGCCACCTAAAATGCGGCGAGCATCAAGTTTCTACCACAGCCACACGCGATTCCCATGACACCGCTCGAACCCATGACACCACACGTCCCCCGACCTGTGGCTCACCCCTCTTGGACCCACTACCCCTCTGCCTTCGGGAGCATTACATGTGGACCAGTCACCTATCAGGTGCACATGTTATTGACTCAAAGGCGCTGAAGCTCAGTCCCGACGGCCCTGAGAGGGAAATGTAACTCCTGCGCCAGGGCTTGTGGTGCTCCCGCAGCACGAACTCGTGCCAAACTTGAGATTTGTTTCTTTACTATACATGCACGCAACGATTTAATGGACATTGTAATCTCAACATGTGATGGGGAGCTCAAAATTTGAATTTGAAACTTATAAAACGAAAAGATTCAAAACAAATAAACTGGGAGAGAGGGAGTATCGTAGGATGTGTCCCATACAAAATAAGTCCCCTGGTTTGTCACAGCGAAGATGCGGTTAGAAAGGAGCACAACGTCTTCCTACTCATACGGCAACAAATCGGCCGCAGATAGCATGGTCCGCCTTTGACCGCCATGTGCAAGGTTCGTGCTATCTTATTCAATCTCACCGTGGTTCCATCGTACCAATTCATGCGGTGGCCCGTTGCATGGCTGATCCCAATGCTGGACAAAGGTTCTACAGGAACGGTGTCACCGTTGTAAATGTTGTGCAAATTGATGTTGGTACCCTCCCCTACATATGCAAGCCAATCTCCACTCGCACTGAGCCTAACCTGTGAAACAGTGGGCAGGGGGAGAATTTGGAAATGGACACAAAAGTAGTCTTTAGAATGCATTTACTACGTGACCAAACTCATCTCACCTGCTCATCGGAGGAAATCTGAGGGCCCCTCAACGTCGGCATCTCAAGGGGCATCAACTTACAACTACAGCCATGCCGCGCTGGAGAGACCCCCAAGGAAACATCCTCGTGCGTTCCACAGAACATCAAGATGCATTTGTATGAGTAGTTTATCTTGTGAGAGAAAAGGATGAACGCGGGAAGGCCTCTAGAGATAGAGATGGACACTACTACTACCAATGTGCTGGCCCGTGCATTGCAATGGATCCAAAGTAGTAGAATAATACTTGTTCACGTGCTTGAAATATAAACACTCTAGTTTTGATATACATGTGTCAGCAGTCATGACAGCTTGTCCATGGAAGTTGAACCACGGCAACCATCACGTTTCTTGTTTCTACCACTGACACACCCACACGCGATTCCCACGATGCTGCTCCAACCCACGGCACGACGTCCCCCGACGAGGACATGGATCCTCTGACGTGGCTATCACTGCCTTGCCCTGCCTTTCCTTCGCTGATAGGTGGGCCAGCCGCATTTAAGGTCCGCATGTCATTGACTCATAGGCCGGGCACTAAGCCACTGAAGTTTGGTCCCGTGGGCCCTGAGAGGGAAATGTAACTCCTGCAGCTGGCCTTGTGGTGCTCCCGCGGTACGAGCTCGTGCCGAAACTGGAATTTGTTTCTTACTACTACCAACTATTACTAGTAAGGTACACGTGCATTGCACGCATGAGATTCTGGTGGTTTGTGCATTATGCTTCTACATGTGGAGTTTTTTGGATTCTAACATGTGGCAAAATCTGGTGGAATGTAAGGTTAGGAAAGTTTGATTAACCTAGGTGAGTGTTTGGTTCAAGCCACACCTTAGGCAAGCCACACTAAGGCCCCACATGACATACACACAAAAAATGTGGCAAGATTCCCTTAGGCTTGCCAACTTGTGGCTCTCATTTTGAAGAACTAATAACTTTGCCTAAGCTTACTTGTGGCAAAGTTAGTCATGAATTAAGGGGCTGTTTGGGTCCTAGCCACACCTTGCCACACTTTGCCACACCTAACCTTAGGCAAGTTTGACCAAGTTAGGTAGGTGTTTGGTTTTAGCCACACATAAGGCAAGGATTTTTTTATGAGCAGTGAGCCCCACATGTCATAGACATAAAAAGTGTGGCAAGATTCCCTTAGGTAAGCCAAAGTGTGGCTAACAATTTGAGCAACTCAACTAAGGCAAGTGTGGCAAAAATCATGTGGCAATATATGGCAAAGATAGTCACAATCAAACAAACCCTAAGTTCAACCATGGAGTCTTCTAGATTATACATCTGGCAGAATCCGGTGGATGATATCCAACGACCAGTAGTGCTTGGATTTGCCATCTTTGTACCGTCGGATTGGCTTCATCCAACGACCAACTTTCAAAGTTTTTCACACACTATATAGGGGGTATAGACATAGATGTGCCGGTCCATTGCAATAGATCCAAAGTATATCTATTTAGTGGTGAGGGAGTCCCGGATTAGGGGGTGTCCAGATAGCCGAACTACCATCATCGGCCGGACTCCAAGACTATGAAGATACAAGATTGAAGACTTCGTCCCGTGTCCGGATGGGACTTTCCTTGGTGTGGAAGGCAAGCTTGGCGATACAGATATGTAGATCTCCTACCATTGTAACCGATTCTGTGTAACCCTAGCCCTCTCCGGTGTCTATATAAACCGGATGGTTTTAGTCCGTAGGACAGAACAACAATCATACCATAGGCTAGCTCCTAGGGTTTAGCCTCCTTGATCTCGTGGTAGATCTACTCTTGTAATACCCACATCATCAATATCAATCAAGCAGGACGTAGGGTTTTACCTCCATCAAGAGGGCCTGAACCTGGGTAAAACATCGTGTCCCTTGTCTCCTATTACCATCCACCTAGACGCACAGTTCGGGACCCCCTACCTGAGATCCGCCGGTTTTGACACCGACATTGGTGCTTTCATTGAGAGTTCCTCTGTGCCGTCGCAATCAGGAAGGATGCCTCTTCCCGTCTTTAAAGACGGTACCATTGCCAAAGGAGATTTGGCCGCCGGTCAAGCTATCCGGCTAGGTGGTTTTCTTATGATCCCTGTTCGGCCAACGCTTCGACGATGACCTCTCGGGTCATCAAAAGCGATCTTCGCGTCAACTCGGAATTCGCCGAGCAGCTGGATCCGATGGAGCTCTCTTCCATAAACGAGCTCTTGGATCACATCGCCACCCTGGGAGTCGCTACAGACTACGATCAGATTGGGCTTAAAACCAATCTGAGAGAAATTAACTCTCCCCAGGCTACCCACCATGTTGTTGTGGTAGAAGAACAACGCGGCGACTCTTCTTCTATGTTAAAAACCAGTTATGTCCGGATTCCCGATCCCCCCATGCTGGATTCCCGCGGAGGGACGGACGTCAATCGAGTACTGAACCTAAAGTGAGGCAGCGGACTAGATTCGTTGGACAACGTCCATCAATCCAAGCTTCCAAGTCCGGAAGCTCCTCGGCCTTTGAGCCTTAGATTGGGCGGGGTTCCGAATTTAATTCCACCCGCCCACCCGAACGTAAGCGATCTATCTCAAATACGGCAAGGGCCCGATGAAACAGTACATCATTACTGGGCCAGATTCCTCCTGGTTATGGACAGGAAAAAGGACTGCCGTGAGGAAAGCGCAATCTTAATTTTCTGCAACAATTGCACGGACAAGGGAATCCTCAACGCCATAAGTCGTCGTGAAATTACACGCTTCACTGATTTGGCGTCCATAGTACAAAAGTACTGTGAGATGGAAAGCGCCTGGAAAGCCGAAATCAATTTTTGGGATAATCCGGCCCTGAATACAGACCCAGTCCGAAATAAAAGGGTGCATCATCGACAGGCACCTGGGTTAAATACCAAAAAGCAAAAAACCTTCATAGGGCATGGAACCGTACTGGAGGGATGGCTCAATGGACCCTGCAAAATTCATAGCACAGAGGGCGCCACTCCAACTCATAGCCTTAGAGCATGTTGGATACTACGACAGGTGGCGAAAAGTGGCGAAGGTCTTCTAGCCCCGGAGAACCACCCCAACAGTACCAGTACGGTATTAACAGTCTTCGAGACTTTCGCATCAAATAATATGCGGAATCGAACAATCCGCAGCCTCGCCGAAGTCTACCAAGTAGCAACAACAAATCCATGGAGTGACACGGCTATCACCTTCAATGCCAGCGATGAACCTAAATTCCGAACAGCCTGAGCACCAGCCGCATTGGTCCTTAGTCCAATAGTGGACGACTTTCGTCTTACCAAGGTACTCATGGATGGCGGCAGAGGATTAAACCTCATCTACGAGGAAACCCTCCAGAAAATGGAAATAGACTAGAGCCGCATTGAGCGAAGCAGCACAACCTTTAGAGGAATAATCCCTAGTCGGGAAGTATGCTGTACAGGAAAAATCACACTAGATGTGGTGTTCGGCTCGCCGGACAACTACAGGTCCGAGGAAGTCACGTTCCAAGTGGCCCCGTTCAGCAGCGGATATCACGCTCTATTAGGGCGAGAGGCATTCACAATTTTCCAAGCTGTACCCCATTACGGGTACATGAAGCTCAAAATGCCCGAGCCCAATGGAATCATCACTCTGGTCAGTGATCCGGACATAGCACTCCGCGCTGAAAATATGACAGCCGCACTAGCCCTAGAGGCACTATCCGAAGCCCTAGCGGCAGAGGAACTCACCGCACTATGCTCCACGGTGAATAGGGACGATGTGATACTCGATAAGAGACCTAAGTCCACCTCTTTTAAACCAGCAGACGAAATAGTCAAATTCCAGGTCCATCCAACGGACCCCTCAAAGACAGCCTCCATTGGGGCACAATTAAACCCTGATGTAGAAGCCGCACTACGAGAATTCCTTCGGGAAAATTGGCACATTTTTGCCTGGCACCCTTCACATATGCCAGGAATCCCACGCAGGCTGGCAGAGCACAGCCTAAATATCCTAAAAGGATTCAAGCCAGTCAAACAGGCCCTTCGACGATTTTCCGAACCCAAAAGACAGGCAATGGGAGAGGAGCTAGCCAAACTACTAGAAGCCGGATTCATCAGAGACATAAAACATCCGGACTGGCTAGCGAACCTGGTAATGGTACCAAAAAAGGACAAATCCTGGCGCCTCTGTGTGGATTTTAAAGACCTTAATAAGGCCTGTCCAAAGGATCCTTTCCCCCTCCCCCGCATTGACCAAATCATCATGCTATCGCGGGGCACGATTCATTGTGTTTCCTCGACGCATACTCCGGATACCATCAAATCAAGATGGCGGAAACAGACCAGGCCGCAACGGCATTCATTACTCCATACAGACCATTCTGCTTCAACACAATGCCCTTCGGACTTAAAAACGCCGGCGCAACATATCAGCGCATGATTCAGACATGTCTGGCTACCCAGATCGGCAAAACAGTGGAGGCATATGTAGACGATGTGGTCGTTAAGACCAAACACGTCGAAACTCTAGTAGATGATTTGAGGCTCACATTCGACAACCTACGAGCATATGACATTAAGCTCAACCCGGAAAAATGCGTTTTCGGCGTACCAGCCGGAAAGCTCTTGGGCTTCATTGTATCCGGTAGAGGAATTGAAGCAAACCCAGCCAAGATCCGAGCTCTGTCACAATTGGATATCCCAAAAGACCTCAAACAAATACAAAAATTGACTGGATGCATGGCGGCGCTAAGCCGCTTCATCTCCCATTTGGGAGAAAAGGCATTGCCTCTCTACCGTCTCCTCCGGCGCACCGAACACTTCGAGTGGACGGATGCTGCCACGGCCGGACTCGAAGAAATAAAGGCCATATTAGCAACAAATCCGGTCCTGGCCGCGCCCAACCTAGGCGAACCAATGTTATTATATATCGCGGCAACACATCAAGTTGTCAGCGCAGCGCTCATCATCGAACGAGAAACAGAAGGACATAAATTCCCTCTTCAAAAACTAGTGTACTATGTATCCACTGTCTTAACTCCATGCAAGTCCCGGTATGCACATTATCAAAAGATAGCGTATGCGGTGTTCATGGCATCCCGGAAGCTGCGACACTACTTTCAAGAGTTCTCAATAACAGTGGCCTCCGAAGTTCCTCTCAACGACATTATAAACAACCACGACGCGATGGGCAGGATTGCAAAATGGGCCATTGAGCTCTTACCATTTGACATAACCTACAAACCAAGGCGAGCTATAAAGTCGCAAGTGTTGGCCGACTTCATCGCCGAATGGACCGAAGCCGAACTCCCTAAAGAGTACGGCGCATACTCCAATTGGATCATGCATTTCGAGGGGCTGGCATCGTATTGTCGTCCCCAACCGGAGACACAGTCCAATACGTACTTCAGATAATGTACACGGACTCCACCAATGCAGCTGAATACGAGGCCCTTCTACATGGTCTCCGGATGGCAATATCCATGGGTATTCAATGCCTAGAGGTGCGCGGGGATTCAAACCTCGCAATATCCCAAGTAAATGGAGACTTTGACGCCAAGGATCCAAAAATGGCAGCCTATCGTAACACCGTCTTAAAAATGTCAGCTCGGTTCGAAGGACTCGAATTCCACCATGTAGCCCGGGATAATAACCAGGCAGCTGATGTGTTGGCGCGCATCGGCGCAAAACGCGACGCCGTCCCTCCAAACATCTTCCTGGAGCGGCTCTTTAAGCCATCCGTATTATGGGCAGAGGAGTCTGGAAAAAACAACCCGAAAACAACAGCGCCACCCAACACGGAACATACTGACACAGTCGGTGGCTCAGCCAATGAAATAACACCCTCAGCCCACGAAATAATGGCAGTAATTGCCCCATGGACGGAACCATTCCTAGCCTACTTAACCAGGCAGGAACTTCCCGAAGACCAAAATGAGGCCAGCTACATAGTTCGGCGATCTAAAGCCTACAAGGTCCATGAGGGAGAACTCTATAAGAAAAGCACAACCGGAGTCCTTCAAAGGTGCATCTCTGAAGAGGAAGGGCGAAATCTCCTGGCTGAAATTCACGCTGGACTCGGCGGGCACCACGCCGCAGCCCGGGCCCTTGTAGGCAAGGCCTTCCGTACAGGATTTTATTGGCCGGCGGCCCGGGCGGATGCTGAGGACTTAGTCCAACGATGCGTCGGTTGCCAGCTCTTTGCTAATCAAAGCCACATGCCACCCACCGCCCTCAAAACTATACCCATCACCTGGCCGTTCGCGGTCTGGTGGCTTGACATGGTTGGACCCCTTAAAGGGGGAACCCACAAGCAAAAATACCTATTGGTCATGGTGGACAAATTCACCAAATGGATAGAGGCCAAGACAGTTAAAACGGCCAAATCCGGACCTGTGATAGACTTCATATCCGGGGTAGTACACCGTTATGGCATCCCCCACAGCATCATCACTGATAACGACACGAATTTCACGGCCGACGAGGTTAAACTCTGGTGCAAAAACATGGGCATCAGGCTCGACTACGCTTCAGTCTATCACCCCCAAACTAACGGTCAAGTCGAACGGCAAACGGTCTAATCATGAGCGGCATCAAACCCAGATTACTGCGATCCCTCACGGAATCTAACACGCACTGGGTAGAGGATCTCGACTCCGTACTCTGGGGGCTGCGGACCACGCTGAACCACACTACCAGATTCACACCATTTTTTATGGTGTACGGCGCAGAGGTAGTTTTGCCCTGCAATATAATTCATGACTCACCTCGCGTGCGCATGTACGAAGAAAGAGAAGCCGAGTTGGATTGGCAGGACAGTTTGGACGCCTTAGAGGAGGAGCAGGACGTGGCCAAAGCCCATTCCGCATTCTATCAGCAGCAGGCTCGAAGATATCAAAGCAGAGAAGTACGGGCCAAAACTTACAATGTTGGCGAGCTAGTTCTACGCCTACCGGACAAGAAAAAGGACAAACTTAAGCCCAAATGGGAAGGTCCCTTCATCATCGACCAAGTCCTGACCGGCGGAGCATACCATCTATGTAACGCATCTGACAACCGACTCGAGCCGAACCCATGGAACGCAGCCCGTCTCCGAAGATTTTACGCCTAGCGCCGGACTCAGAGTTCGTCTCCTTCCTCCATCCACCTTTTATATTTTCGCTGTCTTTTGTTCCCCTCCTTCTTCCCCCTTTTTTAGTAAAAGCCTTTGGGGGCTGATCTGCGCATTGTTCGCACACACTTGAGGAGCTACTCGCACTCATTATACCTGGGGGCTTCTTTAATAGAAGATTATTTATACGGGCTTCATGCCCAACACATGTGTCATACTTCCGCATGTACCTTTTATTCACCATTATATGCATCGATATGACTTAAGTTCTGGCCAAGCTGGGTTGCCTGGCTCCTGTGCTTACCCCTACGTTCCGATTGTTCGGCTAGGAGGTAAATGGAGCACCTCTGCGATTGTTACTGCTGGGTCAGCCAAATGTGTACCTCAGACTGGGTGAAGCCGAAAGCTAGCGTTCTTAAGGGAATATTCGGTCGGTGACTTGAAAGATGATTTATTACTTATTTATTTATCTGCCCCCAGATGTTTTTCTGCTCTCTTCGCAGTACGGACACGCACCTTAGGGCATGTCTCCCAGGGAAAGGAACCCCTAACGGAACTATTCTCCCTGGAAGATGTTTCTTACTAACCATGTAATATAACATAACTAGTTGGGCACTTGTCTGATAAAGCACTAATGACCCCTACGCCTGGTCTCCATGCATGCCCCGGTTTTTATAACTATTTGGGTATTCGGACACACTCCAGACTCTTGGGTCCCGAGGTTGAAGCGAAAAGGTCCGCAAAGACAAACGATCTACAATCCGGCTAGAAGGCATTTTACATGTCATTTTAAAATTACATCGTCAAATTGACTGATTGAACTCCTCTTCAATCCCATCTAACAGGCTGTCTAGTTTACAGTCCCGTTGGGAATATTTCGCGGCCAACTCTACTTGGCCATACATTAAGCTCGCAGGGATCTCCTTCCCATCGGGCCCCACAGGTCTGACTTCGGCCATGTGGTTTGGATCAGCCTTCATGTACCGCGTCTTCACCATGGCCCAGGCCTCTCTGGCGCCTTGACGGCAGGCCGATATCTTCCACAGACGGAAGCGCTGCCATACTCCCTGAAGCTTCTCAGGAAGCTCTCCAAGACCCTCGGGTAGGGAGACGGACGGCCATAAGGCCTGGACGACGCCGCTCATCGCCTGCCGAATACGTTCGTGCAGTTGCAGCAGCTCGGGAAGAAGGTCACTCGTGGAACCAGGCATTTCCTCCGCCGGACGACCTATGAGCACACCTACAGACACATTTCTGTCAATCGACTTCCTCGTCGAACTCTTCTTTTCAAAAGAGTTTGCTCAAGCACTTACTGTAAATGCAGCGACGAAGCTGCCGATTCTCCTTTACGGAGTCAGACAGCTGGACCCGAACATCTTTTAGTTCTTCGCCCAGCTGGGTGTTGGCATCTTGGAGTTTGTTCCTCTCCTGCTGCACCCTCATAAGCACCTTCTCGCCGGCCTTCAGCTGGCGCAACAGATGTTGCTTGTCCGGATCCAGTCCGGCACCCTCTGCAATATTATTGTCAGACTTACGCACACGCTGCACTTTGTTAACTACTTATCTTTTCAAAGTATGTATTACCAGCAGGGGTCTTTGTGGCTCCCCCTGTGGCGGCCAGTGCGGCCTCAAGTTGGGCCTTGCAATCTTGAAGCTCCTGGGACAGGTGGGTATTCTTCTCCGTAAGATCCCGCATAACAAATGATCCTTAAATCAGTTATTTTAACTATTTTAAGTCTCGAGGGCTACTGGCATATATAACTATTAAAATTCCTTACCCGTATGTCCTTTACATACTGCTCCGTGGCTCTGGTTAAACCATTTTGAGCGGCACGGAGGTGCGCGTCTCCCGCATTAAAGGCATTCAACACCTCCGGGGAGAAACACGCGTCACGAAGAACTGTCCGGCGGTGCCTGTGATTCATGGCGCTCTCCACCTCAGACCTGGTGGCGGACAGCCTGTCGGCATCCTCCGTTGGAGGAGCATCCGGCTCGCGCCTTGCGCTCGCCTCCCCCTCCGGACCAGGTGTTGGAGACTGGCTGGCGGAGGCTTGGTTGGCAACCTCTCTGGGCACGGTCCGGCGAGCGCTCTTTCTCCTGGAAGAATCATGAGCATTAATACACCTCCCAGGAGTCTTTACCTTGAAGACAATGGTGAGCCATACCGTTGCGGCGACGTTTCGATTCGTGCCGCACTCCTCTTCCGCCTGCTGGGCCGCACTGACCCTTGTCGATCAGTTGCCGCGAGATCGGCTTCCCGCCTCAAGGGCACCTCCTGCGAAACACCGTTGGTATACAGAGGTCAGAAATAAGCATGAGCGAAATAATGGTGTCAGGTCATAGTTACCTGGGAAGCCGGAGATAAACCGGGGTAGTCAGCCGTAATGGCGACTAGAGCATTGTCCATGCTAGGTTGGTGAAACACCTCGTCAATCAGCTCCACCTCTATGTCCGGATCCTCTTCGGAGGCCGGATCAAGGGATCTTCCCGGATCCTCGGGTTGTGGAGTCAGGCTTTGTATGCCCTCCACATCCCAGCGCAGTTCCTGCGTCGAAATCATAAAGTAAAACACTTAAATTTGAAAGCACGAATCAGATAGACAAACGTCCGCTTACCCAGCTTCGAGGGTTATTCATGGAGAATCCATTCAATGGACTCGTGCGGAGGAAGTCCTCCTTCTCCCCCTTGTACAAGCCGAACAGGATCTTCACCAGATCGGTGGTCGATCCCGGCCCCTTGCGGCTGTGACGGGTAGCGTCATTCTCCCCGTTGAAATCCCACATGGGGTGGCCCCTATATTGGAGTGGCTGCACCCCTCGCATAATGCATGTGGCCATGACTCCGATCATGGTCAGTCCGGAATGGGCCAGTAACCTTATCTGGCCCATCAGATATTGGACACTCCTGTCATCCTCCCGTTGAGAACTCCGCGGGCGCCAACTCAGGCGTTTCTTCAGAGGAGCGTTGCTGAACTCCGGGAGGCCGATCTGAACTGGATCCGATAGAGGGGCGTCTTCCATATAAAACCATTCCGAAGGCCAGTCTTCAGATGCCTTCTTTGGGGTTCCAGATAGATATCCGGTCCCGGTGATGCGCTACATTTCGGCTCCGCCCACTTGATATATCGACCCTTCGTGAGAACGGGGTACGAGGCAAAACAATCTCTTCCACAGCGCAAAATGGGGCTCGATGCCCAAGAACAGCTCGCAAAGAGCTACAAAACCCGCGATGTGCAAAATGGGGCAGGTGTAAGGTGGTGAAGCTGGAGTCCATAGAACTCCAGGAGCCCCCGAAGAAACGGATGTATGGGAAATCCGAGTCCCCTTATTAGATAAGGGACGAAGCATACCCGCTCTCCTCGGGAGGGATTGGGTATGCTCTCCACCTGCTTCCCACCCTTGTAGGTGGCCAGTCCGGCTCGAACCAGAACCATGAAGGCCGGGGGAAGATATCCCTCTGCTTGGAGCGTCACCAGCTCGCTATGCGAAACTGAACTTCTCCTCCAATCTCCTGGCTGAGGGCTGGGAGCGCGAGAGGAGGAGCCGCGTCAACTATCCATGATGGAATGGATTTTGGTCAGAGGCGCTTCGATGAGTACTTGCGGAAGGAGGATGGTGTGATTTGGATCTAGATCCTCGCCTCTCTTATAGGCAGCTCATTCGCGCGGCTAGGGAGTAAAACACAAAAATACCCTAGCTTTTCGCATTCATACGACACGTGGAAGAGGGCCATTATTGGACGTGGAAGCCAAGGAGCACAACATTTATAAGGAATCTGGACACTATTCATCAGGCACATGGAATTTAAAGGAGAACCCGCCTTGCAATGCCGAAGACAATATGTGCGCCGGACTCATCGTCATTGAAGCCTGGTTCGGGGGCTACTGAGGGAGTCCCGGATTAGGGGGTGTCCGGATAGCCGAACTACCATCATCGGCTGGAGTCCAAGACTATGAAGATACAAGATTGAAGACTTCGTCCCGTGTCCAGATGGGACTTTCCTTGGCGTGGAAGGCAAACTTGGCGATACGGATATGTAGATCTCCTACCATTGTAACCGACTCTGTGTAACCCTAGATGTCGGTGTCAAAACCGACGGATCTCGGGTAGGGGGTCCCGAACTGTGCGTCTAGGCGGATGGTAACAGGAGACAAGGGACATGATGTTTTACCCAGGTTCGGGCCCTCTTGATGGAGGTAAAACCCTACGTCCTGCTTGATTGATATTGATGATGTGGGTATTACAAGAGTAGATCTACCACGAGATCAAGGAGGCTAAACCCTAGAAGCTAGCCTATGGTATGATTGTTGTTGTTGTTGTTCTACAGACTAAAACCATCCGGTTTATATAGACACCGGAGAGGGCTAGGGTTACACAAAGTCGGTTACAATGGTAGGAGATCTACATATCCGTATCGCCAAGCTTGCCTTCCACGCCAAGGAAAGTCCCATCCGGACACGGGACGAAGTCTTCAATCTTGTATCTTCATAGTCTTGGAGTCCGGCCGATGATGATAGTTCGGCTATCCGGGCACCCCCTAGTCCAAGACTCCCTCAGTAGCCCCTGAACCAGGCTTCAATGACGACGAGTCCGGCGCGCATATTGTCTTCGACATTGCAAGGCGGGTTCCTCCTCCGAATAATTTATAGAAGATTGTGAACACCAGGATAGTGTCCGGCTCTGCAAAATAAATTCCACATTCCACCGTAGAGAGAATAATATTTACACAAGTTCAATCTGCTGACGTATTCCGTGGCATGTCGTCACACCACAACCAAGCCTTTACTTGAATCATTTTTATTATACCACCTCAGTGCATTTAGCGAAGCGGTTTCCTTGGCACGTCTTGTCGAAGCAGAGATCGTGTTCCCCTTATTCCGGGATTCCCATCAATACGGACTTGGGTAACCCAACCGCGCCATTGATTGCGGTGCTTGGGAGAGAAGTGAGTTTTACCAGGCCGGTGGGGACGCATAGTTTCGTCCGCCCATACATAAGGCGATAAGGATCCACCCTTTTACCTACGCCTTCATCCTCCTTTGCTTATCCATCTTCGCGCACTCGAGCTCCAGCACCCAAGTCCGCACATCTCACCTCAACCTTCTCCAACTATGTCCGGAGCGGGAGGCAAGTGGATGGCCTCCTCCGTTACGGAGGGGCACATCGAGAGGCTGCGCGGCGCCGGCTACCTGTCCAGTGACATCGCGCACCGGCTCCCCAACGAGGAGAAGCTCATCCCCACCCCCAGGCCCCATGAGAGGGCGGTATTCCTTCCCCATTTCCTCCGCGGACTGGGCTTCCCACTTCACCCCTTTGTCCGGGGGCTCATGTTCTACTACGGCCTGGATTTCCATCATCTGGCCCCAAATTTCATCCTCAACATCTCGACATTTATCGTCGTGTGCGAGGCTTTCCTCTGCATCCAGCCCCACTCCGGCTTGTGGCTCAAGACCTTCAATGTCAAGCCGAAGGTTGTGAAGGGCTGCCAAGCGAAGTGCGGAGGCGCCATGGTGGGCAAGATGCCCAACGTTACTTGGCTCGAGGGCGACTTCGTGGAAACCATCAAGGGGTGGAAATCAGGGTGGTTCTACATCACTGAGCCGCGTGACCCTAAATGGGCAGCGACCCCCGAATTCAGATCTGGCATCCCCACACGGCTCACCTCCTGGAAAGAGAAGGGCCTGACATGGGGCGATTCGGAGGAGCTGACTGGACTCCAAGCCTGCGTCCAAAAGCTAGTGAACAAGAAGCTCAAGCTTGTCAACGTGGTCCAGGTCATGCTCATCCGCCGGATTCTCCCGTGCCAACAACGGGCTTTCAATTTGTGGGAGTTCGAACCGGCGCAGGACCAGACTTTGAGCAGGCTCTTCGACACTACGTACGAAGAGGCCTGGAGGGTGCTGTTCAAGGGCACCGAGGCTCCCGCATCCGCTACCGAAGATCGTGAATTCAGCTCGCAGCGTCAGGCTAGCGAGGTAAGCGATTTTACCCTCTACGGGACACTTGTTTTCCATAGTTTGACTCTATGCGTCATCTAAACTCCCTCTCCTTTGACAAGACTAGCTGAAGAAGGCCGAGCAGACTAACTGTCCGGCTCCTTTGCCAGAAGACCCAGCGGACGCCCGCTTAACGGGGCTGCTGGTTCCGGCACCCCACATGGTGCCAGAGAAGAAGGCCAAGAAGAAGGCCATGGTCACTCGAAAGAGTTCCCGTTTTCAGGTGTTATCAGACTCATCGTCCGGTTACTCCGAGGCGGACTCCCCCCACGCGGACGAGGAGGAGAAGAAAGAGGCCTCTCCCCCAGCGGGGGGAGGGGAGAAAAGGAAGGCCTCCCCAACGAGGGAGGCCGAAGGGTCCAAGAGGGGAAGGACACTTCCCCCGGACTGTTCCGCCAACGCTGGTGGCGATGACGAGGATTGGCCTTCAAGGGCCAAGCCCCTGGCGAGATCATAAGTATCCGGACTTCTGAATAACTTCATAATTTTTCTTTTCGCCACATGGTGTATTTCTAATGCCGCATACAACCCTGCAGTCCGCCCAAGGACGATCTTCCCGCTTCGTCGAGCGGATCCTTGGGTGCGTCGGATATGGATTCCCTTCCGCCCGCCTCCACCCCCCGCGATGCCGACGATGGCGAGGTGGGATCTCGGGAAGGGACCCGCCAGGAGGAGGAGGCCCTGGAGGTGCCGCAGGGCAACCTCCCGAACTTTGCACCGGACTCCACACCGGAACCTGCAGTGGTTCCGGAGTCTGGCGGGCGGCCCTTTCGTAAGAAGGGCAAGACCATGACGCTAGTGGACTCCGTCTAACCGGAGGCGCCGGATAACCTGCTAGAGGTGCTCAACGGCGCTTCCATCGAGGAGGAACACCACACTGTCATGAGTGCGGTGATTCAGAAGGTCCAGCTCACCAAAAATGGGCTGACCGAAGCCTGCAGTAGCCTTCTAATAGGCTTTGAGGTAAGAAATTTAATATATGTAAAATAGTACCGCATAGACAGTAGCCCCTGATGCTCGGTTCAGTGTTCGGAAAGAAAAGCCGGACTGAGGATCTAAAAAGATATACGCAGGAGTCATAAAAAATATGTTAATATGGGATTGCAGGCTGCGCTGCTGACCTCTGCCGCACTGACTACAAAGGTCGATGCTTTGAAGCAAAACCTCGAGTGGTCCGAGAACGAGCTCGGCCGTGCCAAGAAGCAACTCGAGGACAAAGAAGGTGAGTAGCACCATATTAAAGTTGTACCTTACAGAAAAGGATTTGGTTGCAAGAAGAATGACAAGGATAACGTGGGTATTGCAGGGGCCACAAACGAGGTGGCGACCCTGAAGGAGGCGGTGTCCGCGGCCAAACGTAATGTGGCCGTGGAGCGCACCGAGCGAGAGAAGCAGGAGGCGCGGGTGGCAGAGGTACAGCAAGAGCTCCAGGTTCTCGTGGAAAAACATGAGAGTTTGGAGCGCGACTCGAAGACTCGAGAGTCCGAGCTTGCATCGGCTCTTGAGAGTGCCAAAGCCGCTCAGGCCGAAGCCTACAAGGCCCTCCAGGAAATCGAGGCGTTGAAGAAAATAGCGCTGGGTAAGGCATTTTTCATGCAAAGCAAGCATGTGGATGTGGATTACGTGTTACTTACCCGAATTCGGAGCTCTCTAGGAGCGTTCACAGATCTGCCCCGCAGCGTGTCCGATGCTGCCGCTTTCTACAGGGCTGAGGAGGGGAGCTCGACGGAGAAGGTCTTCTGGTCTCAGTATGCTGAGGCCGGACATCCGGTGCCCCTTAGCGACCAGCTGAAGCAGCTGGTCGAGCTCCACAAGGTGGCCGAACAGGCCATGAAGGGCCCCATAGTTCGGCTGTGGCCCAATGAGGCCATGCCTGGGAGCTACTTCGGCCTGGTGCGGCGGCTGGTGAATTTCTTCGTTGTCCGCATCCCAACCATCCTGACCGCAGTCCGGCCAGGGCTCTCTTGATAACGAGAGATACTTTAGCGAACTCAGGATGTCGCCGAAAGGTGAGTGCTGAAAGATGTCCGCAGCGGTGAACTCCATGATCGGCGCCCAATCGGATTCGATTGGAGGGGGCACGGGAGGTTCGGAGTCCGGCAAGGAGTCCGGCACCTTGGAGTCATGAGCTTCACAAGGGACAAAGTCAGTATTCGGCTCTATCGCCTAGAGGTTGCAGCCCCCGAGGCGGTGTCTAACCACCCGTCCTCGATCTGCATAGCCGGCTCCGAATCGAGGGTCAGAGCGGACTCGTGTGCGGCCTCCAGGGCACTGTCCGGCAGCAGAGCTAGATCGTGCCCATCATGAGAATGCGGCGCACTCGTTTGTGGCTCGAATCCGTCGAAGATCAAGTCTCCGCGGATGTCAGCCGTGAAGTTCAGACTTCCAAATCTGACCTGACGGCCAGGGGCGTAGCTTTCGATCTACTCCAGATGGCCAAACGAATTGGCCCGCAGTGCAAAGCCACCGAATACGAAGATCTGTCCGGGGAGAAAAGTCTCACCCTGGACCGCGTCGTTGTTGATGATCGAAGGAGCCATCGAGCCTATCGGTGACGGCACAGAGGAACTCTCAATGAAAGCACCAATGTCGGTGTCAAAACCGGCGGATCTCGGGTAGGGGGTCCCGAACTGTGCGTCTAGGCGGATGGTAACAGGAGACAAGGGACACGATGTTTTACCCAGGTTCGGGCCCTCTTGATGGAGGTAAAACCCTACGTCCTGCTTGATTGATATTGATGATGTGGGTATTACAAGAGTAGATCTACCACAAGATCAAGGAGGCTAAACCCTAAAAGCTAGCCTATGGTATGATTGTTGTTGTTGTTGTTGTTCTACGGACTAAAACCATCCGGTTTATATAGACACAGGAGAGGGCTAGGGTTACACAGAGTCGGTTACAATGGTAGGAGATCTATATATCCGTATCGCCAAGCTTGCCTTCCAAGCCAAGGAAAGTCCCATCCGGACACGGGACGAAGTCTTCAATCTTGTATCTTCATAGTCTTGGAGTCCGGCCGATGATGATAGTTCGGCTATCCGGACACCCCCTAGTCCAGGACTCCCTCACTAGCCCTCTCCGGTGTCTATATAAACCGGATGGTTTTAGTCCGTAGGACAGAACAACAATCATACCATAGGCTAGCTCCTAGGGTTTAGCCTCCTTGATCTCGTGGTAGATCTACTCTTGTAATACCCACATCATCAATATCAATCAAGCATGACGTATGGTTTTACCTCCATCAAGAGGGCCCGAACCTGGGTAAAACATCGTGTCCCTTGTCTCCTGTTACCATCCGCCTAGACGCACAGTTCGGAACCCCCTACCCGAGATCCGCCGGTTTTGACACCGACAAGTGGAGTGCACTCTATACACATTATCTATTTATTTTTCTCTAACCTTTTTAGCCATGCAACCAAGCCACATAAGCTTCATGGGTGCCCCCACATCATATTATTCATACTACGTTGATTGAAAAAAAGATAAATCACCCAAAACAAGATCTTCCCGTTTTTTGTTCCTACGATGTTGTGCCATGCACGTACCTACTAGTTGTATAGTGGTAGTACTAGTAATATAGTTAGGAGTACAAACTTGGTACTAGTAGGAGTAGTACTAGTACAGAATGCTCCTACTCTATCAATGAGCCCCATCTGACACCAAATTTCTTGGCTTCCATGCTACAGCTAGATCTTCCCCTCGTTTCTGTTTTCCAACCCGGCGGTGGGCGGGGTGTCGGTTTGCTCAACGGTAGTCCCACATGAAAGTGAAAATGCTAGGCAACATGCCTTCCCTAAGCTATGTGTCGTGCCGGACGGGCCGTGGAGTACTCCCGATTCCCGGGCGTGTGGGGGTGCGACGCGAACGCGGCAGGCCTTTTCCTTTTAGTAGCAATGTGCCCGTGCGTTGCGACGGATCCAAAGTAGTAGAATAGTAGTATTTATTCACAAACTTGAAAGAAATCACTATTGTTTTGATATACTCCTAATATATTACTCCCTCCATACCTAAATATTTGTCTTTTTTGAGATTTCAAATGGACTATCAATACGGATTATATAGACATATTCTAGTGTTTCTAGCAAGATGCCCGCGCGTTGCACGAAGTTGATGGAAAAGGTAAGAACAACTTATAAATTGACGGATGGAGTACTAGTTACAGTGATGCATATAATTAAGCAAAGGGATCGCACATGTCGGTATTGACTGGAACGAGAATGCAACAACACAATAAGAATTAAGGCCACGATGATGCGACCGCAGTGGTGGTTACAGAAGGCAAGAAGAAAGATGGATCCATGAACGTACGACCTACTCCTCATCAACTTAGTGCATCGGGCCACCGACCGGCGGCTAAGGAGCAGCGACTTTTGTGGCGAGGTCGAGGTGCTTCTCAGCAAAGGCATCCAAGGCTTCCAGCTAGTTGAGGAAGGCAAATGTCGTAGCATCCTCACTGGCCTTGTAGATACACATGTACACGATTTGCTCGTACACGTGGATGTGTAGGTCGATGAATTCTTGCAGGGTGAGGTGCCTCGCAGTGAGCGCGACCTCCAGGTAGACATTCTTCGTGGCGTCGGCGGGCAGTCGCAGGGCCACCAGTGCTTGAAAGAGGTTCCAACCATGGAGGCCGATTAGGGTGGCAGGCAATGAGGAGCCTGGGCGCGCGGGCTGGAGGAGTACGGTGATGTCGTCCGTGAGCTTCTTGAGGACGGTGAACTTGTTGCTGGTGACAACGATCATGTGGTCCAATTGAGAGTCGTAGTTGGCGTCGACGGCGGCCATCCACCAGCCGGTCTCCAACACCGTCTGGAGACGATCCTCGGCGCCATGCCGTAGGCCGACGTCATGA
Organism: Triticum aestivum; assembly: GCF_018294505.1. NCBI lineage: Eukaryota > Viridiplantae > Streptophyta > Magnoliopsida > Poales > Poaceae > Triticum > Triticum aestivum. Next base: position 445,795,636 of record NC_057813.1, read on the forward strand.
ACCATCTGGCGCAGCCACTGGCCGCTCACGCGCATCGCCGCCATGGGTCTAGAGTGAGCTCTTTTGCGCTTAGTGTAGGTGCCTAGGCAAATGCTTAGGTGCGTATGATGTGGTAGATGCATTGGAATGGATGGGCACCTTTATATGAGGGCAATGAGGCAAAACTGCGTTGCATTCACATTGTGCAGCCTCTTTTCCCGGACCTCCTCCCATTACTTCCCTCATGCATTAATTGAAGGAGGATGCATTGGCCGTTCAACATATCAGGAACCGCTACTCCCTCCCTCGTCTGCATTAAAGCCATATCGGGAACTGCGCCGCCCGCTGTTAAATCGAATACTCCCTCTGTCTAGGTGAGTATTAAGTCATCTTACGAAAACCAAATAGTAAACACATAGGCGTGGTGCATTAACTCTCACGTTATTTCTTATTTTTTGACATAAATAGGGGAATCAACCAATAAGAGATGTGGGGCTTGTATGCTTTTAATGACTTGAGACTATCAAACATGACATGTAGTGGTCAGTTCGTTGCACAAGAACAAATACAACCCAGGTCAGCACACACGCATCTTATAGCATCACATCCAATGGCTATAAAAGATGAATGAGACCAAATTATATCTCATATAGATGAGTTCTAGCAAAACTGTATTAATAATACTTAGTACTCCTGCGCCATGTATCATATAGTACTTTATTTATTGCCATGTATGACACATAGTACTCAACTCTCTCTCTTTCTTCATTTAATTCTATGACACCTCATCAAAATTGCTAAGGCTAGTTCCATTACAACCAGCTTTAGCAAATACTCACTAAACATTAAGTTCTCTCGTTTTCCTCTCGACCTTGGTCACCTAGACGAAGGGAGTATACTGTGCGGGCTTTTCCTGCGCGGTAGGAGGCGGGGCAGTTCCGCCTAGTCGGTTCGACAGAGACGCGAGAAGACGAGGGAGTAGGCTGCTGCAAACGTAGGGTTGTGTGATTTGACATCGAGTTACTGCTAGACAGGTGGGGCCCCGTGATTAGACTTGCCATTATCATTTTAACTGCGGCGCTATGACCGGCGTGAGTCTCCCGATTCCTGACCACCTCCATACAGGTGCCTCTCCCAATGCTCCACCATGTAGTAGAGGCTGGTTCTTGCATGAGATCCCACTTCTCCACTTTTTCCTTGCCTCTCTTTCCTCCACATATGCAAAAATGCCATGTAAAACGCACTATTGTACTTAGGTTGGTCGTAATGGAGAGTATCATATACTGGTATCATGCATATGATACTTTTGTATGATACAACATCCGTAATGCATAGTATCATGTGTTGGTGTCATAGGATAGTTTATTTATTGTCATGCATGACACATAGTAGCACATCATTTAATATGATACTACAGTAATTATCATATTATGATACTCAACTCTCTCTTTTCTTCATTTAATTCGACGTCACCTCATCAAGATTGCATAGTTGGCATGGATGATACTACTCCCATTACAAGCCGCCTTACTTGCTCCTACAGGTGCTAAGCTTGCCACATAGGCATAAAGTCTGATGTGGCAAGTTAATCAAGAAGAGAGAGACTAGTTTGGTGACCCAAGGAAGAAATGGTGCTAAGCGCGTGTACCTAGGTGAAAAGACAATTTTGAGTCTATAGCTAATTAAATGAAGCAAACTTAGCAACACCATTTCATTGGAAGAGGTCACTCCTTGGCAAATGCAATAAATACTAGTACTCCCTGTGTCCTAGTGTCAAAAACATCCTTATATTATGGGACGAGGGAGTACGAAGAAAGAGATAGAGAGGAGTAAAAAAATACACTTATAGCCAACCTTATAGCTAACCTTGTTGTAGTATGAGTGACTAAGTGATGACGATGTATGACATGCCAACATCAGATAGCCTAACGCACCGTGTTAAATCTCCAACGGTGCGACCACGCGAGCGGCGCAACGGTTGTGGTAGGCGCGACCATTATACGGGCTGCTGGCAGCCCTTGGATCTGAGATCAAACGGTCGCATGCTAAGTTGCTGAAAAATTGCAGAATAACCCTCCAGGATAGGATATTCACCCATAGGTCTAGAATCACGCCATGCAACCATTCGATCTTAGATCCAAGGGCTCTCGGAAGCCCGTATAATGGGAGAATGGAAAGACACTACCCTGCCATTCGCACGCTGGCAGTTCGCTCCTACTCCTCCCCGCACGTCCTTCAATACTACGACGGTTCGCTCCTAGTCGTCCCGTCCATTGACATTATGGCAGTTCCACTAATCCTAACCCTCCTCCCAAATCCATGGCGTCCCAAATCTCCATGAACGGCGGTGAGTACAAGGTTAGAACCATCACTGGCGATGAGTTCGACGTCATCTACACCCGTTCTTCCGCGATGGTGAAAGGATGCCTTTCTCGCTTCAGACGCATGTTCGAAGACTCAGATGATGAGCGGGTCGCTGGGCTAGATGTTGAGTACACCACAGTCCTGGGATGAGAGAAGGATCTAAAGGACGAAGAGAGGAAGAAGCCCGCCGTGATCCAGGTTTGCGTGCATGACTTATGCTTGGTCTACCACATATGCCATGCCGATGTTGAATGCCTGGATTTTAAGGACTTCCTCGAGAGCAACCTAGTCAAATTCATTACTGTAGACTTTGGTAATGACAAAGAAGTCCTGGGTCGGATAGGCCTCGTTGTAGGCAACACCTTCGACCTCCAGAAGAATCGGCTGGTGTCCTCTCGTCAACCTTCAATGCTGACCCTGGCAGGAGCCATGGTTCATCCTTCGTACGGTAAACTGGAGAAACCTCATTACACGTTTCATCATTATGCATGGCAGCGGAATGTACTAGATATAGACCACATCCACTATGCTGCAATGGATGGCTACCTTTGTTTCAATATCTACAAGGGTTGGATGAAGAGCAAGAGCCAAGTGTGCAGTTCAAGCAAAGAAGTATCGGCTAAGAGGAAGAGGGACAAGGACGAAGTCGAGGACGTGGACGAGGACTCTTCCGAGTAAGGTGGAAGTGTCGTTGCTCATGGTGGTTCTAATGCAGTGTCTCTGGAATAGTTGCAAAGTTTAATTTCAGGTGTGCTTAATTTAATTTGAGGGGTGTGTTGTGCTGAGCCCCCCAGCAAAACTATGTTATGTTTCTTCTCGTTACTTTAACTCTTCAGTACGTATGTACTAGTATTTATTACATTTCATCTTGTAGTTGGTATAGTACTACCACTCGTTTCTTCACATTATATACGTACAATATATATGGCCAACATCATATAGCCAGCAGTTTAGTTGTCAAAGAATTTCAGGGTGCTTAGTTTTGTCAAAGAATTCCAGGATGCTTAGTTTTATTTGAGGGGTGGGTTGTGCTGGACACCATTATTGTGACTAGCCTTTTTAATAGTACTATATGCATAATTTGGCGACGAGCGCTCTCTATATGTACCACCTTTTTTTTAATTTCAAGTTTTGCTCCATGGCGCAATCCATCGGTACTACTGCTGTAGATAAGTATACATTTTTAAAAGGCTAGAGGGCGGGGCAGTCTAGCTCGGTTGGTTTCACGAGAGGCAAGGGCCTTTGTGATTTGATGGCTCATTAATGCTGTCGAATCGAATAGTACTGCGCCGCCCGCTGCACGCTCGGCGCCTCCATTAAACCCCTCCTTAAAACCCGCATACAAACCGAGAATCCTACTCCAGCCACACGTCCGTTCATGAGCGGGCCGGAATTAAATGCAACACCGGCCGAGCTCCTCCCATCCGCCCTCTGTTTAAACGAGGCCAGACGCCAGCCAAGCTCCTACTGTCCGCCCTCTATTTACACGAGGCCAGACAGACAACAGGCAAGAATCGCACCCCTTCGCCGCTCCCCCATCTCCTCCTTCACCATTTTCTCCACTCTTCTGATGGCTTCTGATGAGCCGTTCTCTGGCATATTACCCGGCTGGGTGGCCCGCCGAGCCCTCCAGATACGGGTGAGGCCGCTTGGTGCTTCACCAACCTCGCTTGGCCTGACGGAGCCAGTTGCCACCCCAAGCAGGCGCGTGGTTCAGCAACTCACCGCTCCAGTTCAGCTCAATGAGGAGTGGTGAGTTGCTCCACGCCGGCACGGCGGCGAGCATGCCGGTACGGGCGCCATCGCTGCCGCGTCGTACCACGCCACTAGTGTCTACGGTGGCCGCACCTCCCGTGTCTATGGGCGCGCCTCCCGTGCCTGCGGCAGTGCCATGCAGGCAGAGACAGAAGCCGGGTGCGTGGAGAGCGACGAGTCGGTGGCCAGCTTCTCCATGTCCACCGCCATCATTGAGGAAAAGTAGAACACGGGAGGCTGCCGCCACTTGGGACCCATGAAGGCCACCGTCGAGGCGACGACTGCGGATTCAAGTGGTTTCTTTGTTGCTTCGTCTCTTTCGAGGACCTTCGTCGACCCCGCAAGTGTTTGACGGACATGAGAAAGACAAAGAGATCCGCAGGCGGCCATTTAGAACTAAAATAAGTCTAGATACATCCATTTCTAGGACAAGTATTTCCGGACGGAGGGAGTATTAATTATACAAGAGAGCCGGATTGGCACCTCTTAGTTCATGTAAATGTAATGAAATCCATCATGTTTATATGAAGATCCGGCTTTTTATACGAAATCCTTCATGCTTATATGAAATCAGTCCGTGTTTGCACGAAATTCATTTGGTTGGTTAGAGTTGTAAAAATGTATACCGCTGGCGTTTGATGTCTTCCTCCGCGGAAGGAAGCGGGAGGAAATTTGCCTGCTGTCGTTGGAGATGCTCTTTATGCTGGAAATAATAGAGTGACATCCAATCCATTTGAGTTAATTGCCTATATGATTGTCCCTCTATAAAAAGTTAATTGCATGTACATCGTACACGTGACTTGCAGGGTGGCTACAGCTTCGTACAGAAAGTTAAAAAAAAACAAGTCCATCCTTAATCTTGTATTCTAAGTACTTTATGGGTTTCACTGTCAGTACAGTAGCGAAAGAAGTATATATTAAATAAGTAGAGTAATATATAATATAAAAATCTAAAGTTAAAAGACAGAATTCAAACTCATGTCATCGCGTTGCGAGCATCCGGCGCTAACCAGCCTAGCACATTTTTGTTGTAGACCATGCTGGAGATATATCTCCATGTCTACTCTTATATATACTCCATTCATTCCTAAATATTTGTCTTTTTCAGAATTCAAATGGACTACCACATAAGGATGTGCTGGACACCATTATTGTGACTAGCCTTTTTAATAGTACTATATGCATAATTTGGCGACGAGCGCTCTCTATATGTACCACCTTTTTTTTAATTTCAAGTTTTGCTCCATGGAGCAATCCATCGGTACTACTGCTGTAGATAAGTATACATTTTTAAAAGGCTAGAGGGCGGGGCAGTCTAGCTCGGTTGGTTTCACGAGAGGCAAGGGCCTTTGTGATTTGATGGCTCATTAATGCTATCGAATCGAATAGTACTGCGCCGCCCGCTGCACGCTCGGCGCCTCCATTAAACCCCTCCTTAAAACCCGCATACAAACCGAGAATCCTACTCCAGCCACACGTCCGTTCATGAGCGGGCCGGAATTAAATGCAACACGGGCCGAGCTCCTCCCATCCGCCCTCTGTTTAAACGAGGCCAGACGCCGGCCAAGCTCCTACTGTCCGCCCTCTATTTACACGAGGCCAGACAGACAACAGGCAAGAATCGCACCCCTCCGCCGCTCCCCCATCTCCTCCTTCACCATTTTCTCCACTCTTCTGATGGCTTCTGATGAGCTGTTCTCTGGCATATTACCCGGCTGGGTGGCCCGCCGAGCCCTCCAGATACGGGTGAGGCCGCTTGGTGCTTCACCAACCTCGCTTGGCCTGACGGAGCCAGTTGCCACCCCAAGCAGGCGCGTGGTTCAGCAACTCACCGCTCCAGTTCAGCTCAATGAGGAGTGGTGAGTTGCTCCACGCCGGCACGGCGGCGAGCATGCCGGTACGGGCGCCATCGCTGCCGCGTCGTACCACGCCACTAGTGTCTGCGGTGGCCGCACCTCCCGTGTCTATGGGCGCGCCTCCCGTGCCTGCGGCAGTGCCATGCAGGCAGAGACAGAAGCCGGGTGCGTGGAGAGCGACGAGTCGGTGGCCAGCTTCTCCATGTCCACCGCCATCATTGAGGAAAAGTAGAACACGGGAGGCTGCCGCCACTTGGGACCCATGAAGGCCACCGTCGAGGCGACGACTGCGGATTCAAGTGGTTTCTTTGTTGCTTCGTCTCTTTCGAGGACCTTCGTCGACCCCGCAAGTGTTTGACGGACATGAGAAAGACAAAGGGATCCGCAGGCGGCCATTTAGAACTAAAATAAGTCTAGATACATCCATTTCTAGGACAAGTATTTCCGGACGGAGGGAGTATTAATTATACAAGAGAGCCAGATTGGCACCTCTTAGTTCATGTAAATGTAATGAAATCCATCATGTTTATATGAAGATCCGGCTTTTTATACGAAATCCTTCATGCTTATATGAAATCAGTCCGTGTTTGCACGAAATTCATTTGGTTGGTTAGAGTTGTAAAAATGTATACCGCTGGCGTTTGATGTCTTCCTCCGCGGAAGGAAGCGGGAGGAAATTTGCCTGCTGTCGTTGGAGATGCTCTTTATGCTGGAAATAATAGAGTGACATCCAATCCATTTGAGTTAATTGCCTATATGATTGTCCCTCTATAAAAAGTTAATTGCATGTACATCGTACACGTGACTTGCAGGGTGGCTACAGCTTCGTACAGAAAGTTAAAAAAAACAAGTCCATCCTTAATCTTGTATTCTAAGTACTTTATGGGTTTCACTGTCAGTACAGTAGCGAAAGAAGTATATATTAAATAAGTAGAGTAATATATAATATAAAAATCTAAAGTTAAAAGACAGAATTCAAACTCATGCCATCGCGTTGCGAGCATCCGGCGCTAACCAGCCTAGCACATTTTTGTTGTAGACCACGCTGGAGATATATCTCCATGTCTACTCTTATATATACTCCATTCATTCCTAAATATTTGTCTTTTTCAGAATTCAAATGGACTACCACATAAGGATGTGTATGTAGACATATTTTAGAGTGTAGATTCACTCATTTTGCTCCGTATGTCTTTTCAGGAAGGGGTCAGATTTGTCCTTGATTTGTTTATGAGGTATCCAGATGGCACTGCACCGCCAAGAAAAGAGGGTAACATCAAAATTATGGACTACTTTTTTGAGTATGTTGGTAAGGTCCGGTCATAGTCACTTGTTGAAATCTCTAAAAAACAAATACTCCCTCCGTCCAGAAATACTTGTCATCAAAATGGATAAAAGGAAATGTATCTAGACGTATTTTAGTTTAAGAGACATCTCTTTTTATCCATTTTGATGACAAGTATTTTCGGACAAAGGGAGTAGAAAACAGAGTTGGTGATGATGGTGTGTGTGACATCCTGCAATATAGGCCGTCGGATTTATATCTAACAGATAAGAAAGAAACTATGGAAATTTTATAAAAATATACCCACACGTCTCTCCATGTTTGCAAATAAGGCCTTCCCTCGTTCAGCCTTTTCTCTCACAAGATAAACTACTCGTACAAATGCATCTTGATGTTCCGTGCAACACATGGGCAGCTAGCTAATTTCTTTTAAAATAGTTGCTGCGGTAATTGGGTTGAAGTGATATATTTTATGTCTGCCCGAATGATTTCAGATTCACTAGTAGTAACAAAGAAAAGGTTGCCTTGTTAATTAACATAAAACAGGGTGAAAACTATCACATGAGGCCGGTAAAAACAAGGCACACCGGGTTCAGCATCATCATCACTACAGCTGTGCGTGTGCAAGAAGTCTACATATCGAGGGGGCTACCGAGCGAGGCACCGAGACACAACGTTTGAGAGAGAAACGAATTGACAGATTATGATCAGATCGAGTTGTCACCCTTCTGCTGTCATTGTTGGGGGGGGGGAGACGTATCGAGAGTGTGCGCGGTAGGCACAGAGGCACAACTAGCGAGTGTGTGTGTGTGTGTGTGTGTTTGAAAGAGGAGTAGATAGATTATTATCAAGATTGATGAGCCACCCTACTCCTTCGGTGTCGGGTAGTGTGTGTGTGTATGTTTGAGAGAGAAGCCAGTCGATAGATTAGTATCAAGATCGAGGTGTCACCCTACTCCTTTGGTGTTGGGAAGTGTGGGTGTGTGGGTGTGTGTGTGTGTGTGGTGGGGAGTGATACTCACATATATCTACTCTTATAAAAAAACAGAGTTGGTGATGATGGTGTTCCTGCCATCCTGCAATATAGGCCATCCGATTTATATCCGACGGATAGGAAGGAAACTATGGCAATTTTGCAAAAGGATACCCACACCCCTCTCCGCATTTGCAAATAAGGCATTCCGTCGTTCATCCTTTTGTCCCACAAGATACACTTCTCATACAAATGCATCTTGATGTTCCGTGCAACGCATGGGCATCTTGCTAGTAGGGAAAAGGAGTTTGTGTGACACATATCTAGCTATATTAATGGATAGGTAGATAGCATATGTGTGAGAGACATTATTATACTTTGATACATTAGTGGTTGTGGGTGGGCGGAATTAAAGGGGTGGGCGTGTTAGACATAGAGAGCATGTGCGTTTCTGTGTGAGAGACTTGTAGGACGGGGTAGAAATACGAATTTAACCTTGACGGAGGGAGAGAAATACATGAAGTGCGCATGCGTGATTCTGATGCCCACATTGAAATGAGATATGTATGCGTGTGAGAGAGATTGCACAATTCATTCACGTATCACTATCTAGCGGTCATGGACGTGCATCGCTTGAACATAAGTCAATATCTAATTCGTATCGTGGCCAAAGGTACAATATCGATTCAACGCTATAAAGATTGTACACTCACATATCACATTTCTTTCTATTTAAATAAACCTTTTCAGTTGTGCATGCCAAAGTTATAGTGATGTTTCTTCAAACAACCAATGTAGCTATCATGTACATGCACCATTTGTTACTCTTGCATTCAAATTCATTAGTCTTGGATGATTTAAGTTTCTATTTAGAAGTAATTTATGTAATATTCATATATGAATTCAACGGGTACGCAATTTATGAAATGGAGGCTATGTAATAATATGAGGTAACACTTTTAAGTAGCTGACTACAATATCCATTTCTTTTTGTGCGCCTCTACACTAACACGTCAATGCATTATGTTTAAAGTAAATAACCAATGGCACTAAATTATCTATTGACACGAGAAATACATAGGCTAAGCGTTTGATCCCTTTTTTTGTGAATGCGCCACTACACCCGTACGATTGGCCGCGCCCGTGTGAACGTCCAAGTTATCGGCGCATCATCCCGAGTTATTGTCTTTTTTTCTGGTGTGGACTCCACACCAGTTATTAACTGCTGACGCGTGCCCCATGTACACAGTCCAGCATGACCTTCCCGCTAGCACGGTCCAAAATTAGTTGAAACCGGATATGAACGATCCCGCGGGCGGCAAAATCTCCCGCCTCCTTTTAAAATTTCCGCCACCTTAGTCTTTAGCATGCGAAATCCCCCTTTTGTCCATGGTGCACGGAGCCCAACAGTTACAATACCGCCCTCAACTACATGATAGGTCGGGGATGCTTTGGTAACTTCCGGTTCCCCCCACTACACGGAACCCTCATTTCCTCTCCCCCTCCCGCAAAAACGACTAACTCCACAACACCATAGCATCTTACACCACGCCGTTCGTACTTCATCGCCCTTTCTCCCCTCCCCTCTCAAAACCCTAGACTTCTCATCCACCGGCGTATCATAGCCCATTCACTGCCAGCGGTGTCCACCTCGCCAAATCTGCTTCTGCGGCCGCATCTACCCCACCCACCTCCCCTAGAAACAAGTAGACTGCTCATCCAGCACTGTACCACAGCCCATTCAGTGCCGGCCTTGTCCACGGCGCCGGATCTGCTTCGCCGGTACTCTCGTCAACCGCCGCGCATCTGCAGCGGCTCATTCGTACTCCCCACCGGAGACGCTTCGTCCATACCCCCCGGAGCCGCCTCACCGACGCCCTCGTCGACGGCCTCTGATCCTCTTCGCCGACACCTTCCTCAACCCTACCGGAGCTGCTTCGCCGACACCTTCCTCAACCCTACCGGAGCCGCTTCGCCGACACCATCGTCAACCATACCGGAGTAGCTTCACCTACACCATTCTCAACCCTACCGGGGCCGCTTTGCCAACTCACAAGTCCACGGCCTCAGATCCGCTTCCTCGCACCCTCATCCAACCTACCGGAGCAGCTTTTGACGCCACGTCCATGGCCACAGATCCGCATCGTCGACACCAGCCTTAACCCAAACACCGGAGCAGCTTCTAACACCCCGTCCACGGCCGCAGATACGCGTCGTCGACACCATCCTTAACCCAACCACCGGAGCAGCTTCTGACGCCCCGTCCACGGCCGCAGATCCTCATCATCGACACCATCCTTAACCCAACCACCAGAGCAGCTTCACCTACGCCCTCGTCCACGGCCATAGATCCGCTTCGCCCACACCGTAGTCCACCCTACCGGAGCCGCTCCACAAACACCTACTTGACGATTCTAGATCTCCTTACCGGACCCCATCAGCCAGCGCAGTGTCATCACCCTTGACGTTTCTAACCTGATTCCCACCGTCTGGAGAGATGCCAAGCACCCGCCACGGCCTAGGTACTTGTCACCTTTAAACCCGTCCAGCATCACCTGCCCGATGTACTTCAAATATACTAACCGGTCGCTATTACTTGTTATTCAGATGGCAAAAACTACAAGGACGATGTTTCTTCTGGATCTAACAACTTGGCCAAGCAAGATCCTGGACTGAGGCATTGCTATGATCTTGTAAGCACATCTCTCTCTCTCTTGTATTGTTCTGTGCCTGCCAGCGTGCTTTGCTAGGATTTTCGACCAGTAATCCCTTTGTGCAGACAATGATTTCTACTACTGGCTGCTAAATTAGATATGTAGATGTCATACATGATACTACCTCGTACCTCCGTTCCTAAATATAAGTCTTTCTAGAGATTCCACTATAGGCTACATACGGAGCAAAATGAGTGAATCTACACTCAAAAATGCATCTATATACATCTGTATGTGGTCCATACTGGAATCTCTACAAAGACATATATTTAGGAACATGGGCAGTACATTACACAAAATCGTAGGTGGCATGTAGGAATTCCAGTGCACTACATTAGGCTCCCTTAGAGTGCCTGCTAGTCCAGCATACAGAGTCATGGCTAGTTTATGGTACGCACACAATCGTTAATAGGTGGTTTAAATATGCGCAAGGGATATGCAATGTAGTATCATGTAGAGATGTCTGAAATTAGCCATGTCAACTTGCAGATAGTGTTACACAATGAAAAAGTACAACATGTATGTGGCAATTTCATGGAACATCGCAAACAAAGGAGAGGCAGCGGTGAGCCTATACAGTGTGCTATGGTACGTCACTCCTCCATTGCAGTTATTTGTATGCGAGTTCAATTAGCCAAGTTTCTTAGGGACAGTTATTACGAGTTATCCTAAGGAAATAACCACATGTGAATATAAGCTCCATGTAATAAGCCAACCAGTTCTTTTCATTGCGTTTCCAGCTTATCTTTGGTATGATTAGTGGAAAGTCTAGATTGCATTATATTTTTTTCATTTTGCTGCCCATATGAAAATTAATTTGACTTGCAAACATCACAAATTGAACCCAATGTAGTAATTAATATGATGGGAAAACAGACCATCACTATTTGCTCAAAATACAAATACAAAGATACCATCTACTTGGCACAATCTACTTTGGTCAATGTTTTCCATAGAGATCCCATTGCCTAATTTAAACGAAGAACGCATGACCCACATTTAAATGAAGAACAATTATTTATTGAAATTCGATGGTCCAAGTGGCTGGTTATTATCATATAGCAGCAGCAGCAGCTCATAGCAACTCATCATACAGCAACAGTAGTCTGCAATTCCTCATATACCAGCAGCAACTCATAGCAATTCATCAGATAACAGCAGCAGGAGCAGCTCATAGCAATTAATCATATAGCAGCAGCAGGAGCAACTCATAGAAATTCATCATATAGCAGCAGCAGGAGCAGCTTATATCAACTCATCATATAGCAGCAGCAGTAGCTCATAGCAATTCATCATATAGCAGCAGCAGCAGCTCACAGCAACTCATCATACAACAGCAACATCTCATAGCAACTCATCATATAGCAGCAGCAGGAGCAGCTCATAGCAATGCATCATATAGCAGCAGCAGAAGCAGCTCATAGCAATTCATCGTATAGTGGATCAGAATGAAAATTTGGCAAAATATCAGTGGAGATCCTCACCTTGTTGGATGAGCTCATCCTTCAACAGCACCTCAAGGCCATGGCCTGGGAAGAGGGGAGGGGGAATAAGGTGCCTTCCGCTGTAGTGTGGCATCAACCGTAGTTGTGCAACACCCACCGGAGTAGTGCGTTGGACGAACCACAGTGGAGCAGCTGCCGGAGACCATGAGAATGAGGGGCGGCGCCAGAGGGAGGAGCAGCCAGGGAGATTTCACCCTACCCGCCGGCCATGTAGCCTAGCTGGACATAGCATCGTTGAGGACCAGGCCAGATGGGACCAGTGGCGACGGCTCGCTGGAGGAACCCTAGTGCTGCAGGCAGGGGATCAAGGTAGAGGGAAAGGGTAGAGGAGATGCAAGCGGGCAGGCAATGAATGCTTGCGTGTTTGTTTTTACTTGAGGGTCAGGTGTGACACAGGCGTCAGCAGTTGCATTTTGAGTGTAATATAGCCAGACAACAGAGTCATTTCACTATTCCCCTTCCCTTCAATTTTTAGTGAGGTTCTACCCGAAACACCCCCCTCCAAAGCGAAATTAGTTAAGCCCAAGCCCATAACTCAAAAATGACTTCTTTACATCTTTTATGGCTTATTTTGACAATATGCCCTGAAAAGGCGGAATCGAACTGGCCCTTAGCCTGCAATTTGATTGTGCGTGCAATGATGAATCACTCCTGCCTGCTATCTGTACATTTAGGCATCATCATACATGGCATAACCTAATACATGTGCATTCCATAGTAGAATCTGGAATATGCAATGTTTATGTTAGTTCATATGTTGCACATGGTGTTTAAATGCCCCTTAAATTTGGTCGGTCAAGTGATGGTCTTTAAGCCTCCTTCTTTGCTTCTTTTCTTGATATGTAAGATTTGCTCACACATCTGTTCAATTGCTTGTTTGCATCAGCCAGCCATACTAGGACTGTTTGCTTTGATTACTTGTTGTTCTTGACCTAACACTCTAACAGACCTTGTCAACGATTTAAACACTAAGGGCTGTTGTAGTGGGGCCTTGTCTAACTCATTGGTGACATAAAGGTTTGGCTATACACTACAGTAGGCTCTCCAAGAGTACCTAGAGATCCAGTTCGAAGGTATGCCTAGTTTTTACATAGTGCAGACATAGTAAATGCTCATTTCATTGTGTTCAAGTGCAAGAGATGCGGCATGTTTCATTATGTGGTGTTGTTTTGTTATAATCTCATCCTTTTGTGTTCACAGACTGGAAAGTATGCATATTTATCTTGCAAAGGGGGTGCGATGAAGATAAGATTGAGGATTTCCATGTACAAGATGTTAGGAAGGAGCCTTGCAAGAGAAGTAGGAGCTGCGCTGAGCCTCTTCAACCTGCTAAGGTAAGTCACTGTATGCAACTCAACAGTTCAATTCCTTGTTTGTTTCAGGCATAGTTAATTTGGTCTTTTCAATTGCTTTATTTGTCCTCAGTTAATGAGATGCCCAAATAATCATGCCTAATGTTCGGTACTTGTATAACTATTAGTAGACATAATTAAAGGCCTTACCATTTAATTACTCTGCCGAAGTGTGCCTGAAGCTTTGAAGTCTATTAACCAACTATTATTGCATGAGGCTCACAATCTAGTTTATACTATGCTAATGATTGCATAGTTTTGCCTATTGTAGTATGTTTGTATGAAACCCTCTGCTGTTCATTATGCTCCCTAAGACTTTAATTGAGATACAGAATGGCCAACTGCTTGCTTATACGCAACATGCTGTCTAAATTTGTAACTTGTCTGTGTTTTCGATTGGGCCCCAACATCATGCTCCTCTGGTGAACTAAGAGGGATTTCTGTATGCAGGATGCATAGACTATCTTTCTTGTAATTTCTAAAATATCACCTGCTTATGCTTCATGACGTGTAACATTATTGTTAGTCCTGTTTTGCCATGTAGTACAAAATAGTGTCTTGCTCGCTTCACTGTTGTAACTATATTTTTGCCCTAGTCATGTGTACTTACAGAAACATTTCAGGATGAAGTGACATCAACACAAAGATCTGCGAGTAGTGTAGCATGGCCGTTACCGAATGATTATGGATTGGAATTGGAATGTGCTGATGTTCTTGAGCATCAACTAGAGGTGGCAAGACAACATGTACATGATTGTCAACATTTAATCAACAAGTTGAGACTGGACATGTAGGTATTAGATGTAGGAGTCAAAAAAAAATGAAACAAGACACTGAGGTAACCATGAAGGAATTGGAGATTTTGCAAACTGAAATTTGTGCTACCTGAATCCGGCCAATCGATTATAGTTCAAATGGAGTTAAGTTGATGCGCGTCCATGATGTATGAGCTGTATTTCCCCAGTGTATGCAATTTGCTGTTTGTGTATGCTTTATTAACACCTGTGCCGAACCATAATGCCCAGTGGGTATAATCGGCTGTAATTTCTTTATTGTATAATGTAGGATTCTTCTACCTTTCTATGCCTTGATCTCTGTGTTGTATAGTGTATGCTTTTTAGAGGTGATGGTATTGAGTAGGATAATTCTTTGAATATGCTATATCGTTCAAACGGGGCCAACTCGCCCGACCATGGCCCTTCACGGGCCGTACGATCCCATGGGCCATGTACGGGCCGTCGGCCCCATGGGCCTTCAGTGGGCCGTCGGTTCCATGGGCCTTCAGTGGGCTGTCGGATCCATGGGCCTTCAGTGGGCCGTCGGATCCATGGGCCTTCAGTGGGCCATAGGATCCATAGGCCTTCTACGTCTCGTAGGATCCATGGGACTTCTATGTCTCGTAGGATCCATGGGCCTTGTAAGGGCCGACTCATTTATGGGTATTTTATGGGCCTTTAATGGGCCGTAGACATGCCTTTAATGGAAATCGTACGTTTTATGGGCTGACCATAATGGGCCGTTAATAGGCCGTATTTTGTGATGCTATGAAAATGGCCCAACATATTAACGGTCCACAAACGGGCTGACTGTAACAACGGGCTGAATTTGGCCCACAAGCAGAAAATGACAATAACGGGCCGTATTTTGTAATGGGCCCTCAGAAGGACGAAAGATAACTTGGGCTGGAAACGGCCCAGTGGAATAATGGGCCGTTAATGGGTATAAAGTGATACACTGTTCATTACGGGCCAGTTTCACCACGGGCCGTTTTTGGGTGTAAAGTGATACACTGTTCATTACGGGCCAGTTTCAACAAGGGCCGTTAATGGGGCAATAGTTACAAAGGGCCTCATATGGGCCGAAAGACGTCATGGGCCATACATGGGCCAGAAGTGAAAACGGGCTGGAATCATATTGGATGGCCCAGATGACGCTAGTGGGCCTAATTCGGATAGGGTGTAATGGGCCTTGGGTTAGCGGGCTATAAATGGGCTATACGCGAACATGCCATTAACAGGCTTTCCATGGGCCGGCCCGCCACCTTTTGACCAAGTCAAACAGGCTGGCCTTTTCACAGGAATGAGCCACTTTTGGGCCGTGCCACGTGTTGACGTATCATAGGCGCCTTTTGTCCAATGAGTGGATGGCATCTATCCCAACGATGAGACGACACGTGTTTCCTCCAGCCAATGATGATTTTACACGTGGAAAATCCCCATTGGTCGGGGCTGTGAATGGGTTATTGTTGGGGAACGTAGTAATTTCAAAAAATTTCCTACGTACACGCAAGATCATGGTGATGACATAGCAACGAGAGGGGAGAGTGTTGTCCATGTACCCTCGTAGACCGTAAGCGGAAGCGTTATGACAACGCGGTTGATGTAGTCGTACGTCTTCACGATCCAACCGATCCAAGCACCGAACGTACGACACCTCCGAGTTCAGCACACGTTCAGCTCGATGACGATCCCTGGGCTCCGATCCAGCAAAGCTTTGGGGGACGAGTTCCGTCAGCATGATGGCATGGTGACGATGATGATGTTCTACCGGCGCAGGGCTTCACCTAAACTCCGCGACGATATGACCGAGGTGGAATATGGTGGAGGGGGGCACCGCACACGGCTAAGGAACGATCCGTAGATCAACTTGTGTGTCCTGGGGTGCCCCCTGCCCCCATATATAAAGGAGGGAGGGGGGAGGCCGGCCAGCCCTTGTGGGCGCGCCAAGGAGGAGGAGTCCTCCTCCTAGTAGGAGTAGGACTCCCCCTTTCCTACTCCTACTAGGAGGGGGAAGGAAGGGGAAGAGGGGGGAAGGAAAGAGGGGGGCGCCGCCCCCCCCCCCCTAGTCCAATTCGGACCAGAGGGAGAGGGGGCGCGCGGCCCACCCTGGCCGCCCCTCTCTCTTTCCACCAAGGCCCATGTGGCCCATTATCTCTCCCCGGGGGGTTCCGGTAACCCTCCGGCACTCCGATTTTCTCCGACAATGTCCGGAACACTTCCAGTGTCCGAATATAGTCTTCCAATATATCAATCTTTATGTCTCGACCATTTTGAGACTCCTCGTCATGTCCGTGATCACATCCGGGACTCTGAACAAACTTCGGTACATCAAAACTTATAAACTCATAATAAAACTGTCATCGTAACGTTAAGCGTGCGGACCCTACGGGTTCGAGAACTATGTAGACACGACCTAGAACTATTCTCGGTCAGTAACCAATAGCGGAAACTGGATGCCCATATTGGTTCCTACATATTCTACGAAGATCTTTATCGGTCAAACCGCATAACAACATGCGTTGTTCCCTTTGTCATCGGTATGTTACTTGCCCGAGATTTGATCGTCGGTATCCAATACCTAGTTCATTCTCGTTACCAGCAAGTCTCTTTACTTGTTACGTAATGCATCATCTCGTAACCAACTCATTGGTCACATTGCTTGCAAGGCTTATAGTGATGTGCATTACCGAGAGGGCCCAGAGATACCTCTCCGACAATCGGAGTGACAAAACCTAATCTCGAAATACGCCAACTCAACATGTACCTTCGGAGACACCTGTAGTACTCCTTTATAATCACCCAGTTACGTTGTGACGTTTTGTAGTACCCAAAGTGTTCCTCCGATAAACGGGAGTTGCATAATCTCATAGTTATAGGAACATGTATAAGTCATGAAGAAAGCAATAGCAATATACTAAACGATCAAGTGCTAGGCTAACGGAATGGGTCATGTCAATCACATCATTCTCCTAATGATGTGATCCCATTAATCAAATGACAACACATGTCTATGGTTAGGAAACATAACCATCTTTGATTAATGAGCTAGTCAAGTAGAGGCATACTAGTGACTATATGTTTGTCTATGTATTCACACATGTATCATGTTTCCGGTTAATACAATTCTAGCATGAATAATAAACATTTATCATGAAATAAGGAAATAAATAATAACTTTATTATTGCCTCTAGGGCATATTTCCTTCAGTCTCCCACTTGCACTAGAGTCAATAATCTAGTTCACATCGCTATGTGATTTAACACCAATATTCACATCTGCATGTGATTAATACCCATAGTTCACATCATCATGTGATCAACACCCAAAGGGTTTGCTAGAGTCAATAATCTAGTTCACATCGCTATGTGATTAACACCCGAAAGAGTACTAAGGTATGATCATGTTTTGCTCGTGAGAGAAGCTTAGTCAACGGGTCTGTCATATTCAGAGCCGTATGTATTTTGCAAATATTCTATGTCCACAATGCTCTGCACGGAGCTACTCTAGCTAATTGCTCCCACTTTCAATATGTATCCAGATTGAGACTTAGAGTCATCTGGATTGGTGTAAAAGCTTGCATCGTTGTAACTTTTACGACGGGCTCTTTTACCACCTCTATAATCGAGAAACATCTCCTTAGTCTTCACTAAGGATATTCTTGACCCATGTCCAGTGATCTACTATTAGATCAAAATTGTATTCCTTTGCCAAACACAGAGCAAGGTATACAATAGGTCTGGTTCACAGCATAGCATACTTTATAGAACCTATGACTGAGGCATAGGGAATGCCTTTTCATTCTCTTTCTATTTTCTGCAATGGTCGGGTCTTGAGTCTTACTCAACTTCACACCTTGTAACAGAGGCAAGAACTCCTTCTTTGACTGTTCCATTTTGAACTATTTCAAAAATTTATCAAGGTATGTACTCATTGAAAAATCTTATCAAGCGTCTTGATCTATCTATATAGATCTTGATGCTCAATGTGTAAGCAGCTTTACCGAGGTCTTGCTTTGAAAAACTCTTATTCAAGTATCCTTTCATGCTATCCAGAATTTCCATATCATTTCCAATTAACAATATGTCATCCACATATAATATTAGAAATGCTACAGAGCTCCCACTCACTTTCTTGTAAATACAGGCTTCTTCAAAAGTCTGTATAAAACCATATGCTTTGATCAACTCATCAAAGCGTATATTCCAACTCCGAGATGCTTGCACCAGTCCATAGATGGATCGCTGGAGCTTGCACAATTTGTTAGCACCTTTAGGATTGACAAAATCTTTTGGTTGCATCATATACAACTCTTCTTTAAGAAAACCATTAAGGAATGCAGTTTTGTTTATCCATTTGCCAGATTTCATAATCATGAAATGTAGCAATGGATAACATGATTCGGACAGACTTAAGCATCGCTACGGGTGAGAAAGTCTCATTGTAGTCAACCCCTTGAACTTGTCGAAAACCTTTTGCGACAAGTCGAGCTTTATAAACAGTTACATGACCATCAGCGTCAGTCTTCTTCTTAAAGATCCATTTAATCGCAATGTCTCACCGATCATTGGGAAAGTCAATCAAAGTCCATACTTTGTTTTCATACATGGATCTTATCTCAGATCTCATGGCCTCAAGCCATTTTGCGGAATCTGGGCTCACCATCGCTTCTTCATAGTTCATAGGTTCGTCATGGTCTAGTAACATAACTTCCAGAATAGGATTACCGTACCACTCTGGTGCGGATCTTACTCTGGAAGACCTACGAGGTTCTGTAGTAACTTAATATGAAGTTTCATGATCATCATCATTAACTTCCTCACTAATTGGTGTAGTAGTCACAGGAACAGATTTCTGTGATGAACTACTTTCCAATAAGGGAGCAGGTACAGTTACCTCATCAAGTTCTACTTTCCTCCCACTCACTTCTTTCAAGAGAAACTTCTTCTCTAGAAAGGATCCATTTTAGCAATGAATAACTTGCCTTCGGATCTGTGATAGAAGGTGTACCCAATAGTTACCTTTGGGTATTCTATGAAGATGCACTTCTCCGATTTGGGTTCGAGCTTATCAGGTTGAAACTTTTTCATATAAGCATCGCAACCCCAAAATTTAAGAAACAACAACTTTGGTTTCTTGTCAAACCACAGTTCATAAGGCGTCGTCTCAATGGACTTTGATGGTGCCCTATTTAAAGTGAATGCAACTGTCTCTAATGCATAACCCCAAAACGATAGTGGTAAACTGATAAGAGACATCATAGATCGCACCATATCTAGTAAAGTACGGTTACGACGTTCGGACACACCATAACGTTGTGGTGTTCCAGGTGGCGTGAGCTGTGAAACTATTCCACATTGTTTTAATTGAAGACCAAACTCGTAACTCAAATATTCGTCTCTGCGATCAGATCGCAGAAACTTTATTTTCTTGTTATGATGATTTTTCCACTTCACTCTGAAATTCTTTGAACCTTTCAACTATTTCAGACTTATGTTTCATCAAGTAGATATACCCATATCTGCTCAAATCATCTTGTGAAGGTCAAAAAATAACGATACTTGCCACGAGCATCAACACTCATTGGATCGCATACATCGGTATGTATTATTTCCAATAAGTCAGTAGCTTGTTCCATTGTTCCGGAGAACAGAGTTTTAGTCATCTTGCCCAAAAGGCACGGTTCGCAAGCATCAAATGATTCATAACCAAGTGATTCCGAAAATCCATCTTTATGGAGTTTCTTCATGCGCTTTACACCGATATGACCCAAACGGCAGTACCACAAACAAGTTGCACTATCATTATTAACTTTCCATCTTCTGGCATCAATATTATGAATATGTGTATCATTACGATCGAGATCCAACAAACTATTTTCATTGGGTGTATGACCATTGAAGGTTTTATTCATGTAAACAGAACAACAATTATTCTTTGACTTTAAATGAATAACCGTATCGCAATAAACATGATCAAATCATATTCATGTTCAACGCAAACGCCAAATAACATTTATTTAGGTTTAACACTAATCCCGAAGGTATAGGGAGTGTGCGATGATGATCATATCAATCTTGGAACCACTTCCAATACACATCGTCACTTCACCCTCAACTAGTGTCTGTTTATTATGTAACTCCTGTTTCGAGTTACTAATCTTAGCAACCGAACAAGTATCAAAATACTCAGGGGCTACTATAAACACTAGTAAGGCACACATCAAACACCTGTATATGAAATATACCTTTGTTCACTTTGCCATCCTTCTTATCCACCAAATATTTAGGGCATTTCCGCTTCCAGTGACCATTTCCTTTGCAGTGTAAGCACTCAGTTTCAGGCTTTGGTCCAGCTGTGGGCTTCTTCGCGGGAGTGACAACTTGCTTGTCATTCTACTTGAAGTTCCCTTTCTATCCCTTTGCCCTTTTCTTGAAACTAGTGGTCTTGTCAATCATCAACACTTGATGCTCTTTCTTGGTTTCTACCTTCGTCGATTTCAACATCACGAAGAGCTCAGGAATCGTTTTCGTCATCCCTTGCACACTATAGTTCATCACAAAGTTCTACTAACTTACTGATGGTGACTAGAGAACCCTGTCAATCACTATCTTATCTGGAAGATTAACTCCCACTTGATTCAAGCGATTGTAGTACCCAGACAATCTGAGCACATGCTCACTAGTTGAGCGATTCTCCTCCATATTTTAGCAATAGAACTTGTTGGAGACTTCATATCTCTCAACTCGGGTATTTGCTTGAACTATTAACTTCAACTCCTGGAACATCTCATATGGTCCACGATGTTCAAAACGTCTTTGAAGTCCCGATTCTAAGCCATAAAGCATTGTGCACAAAACTATCAAGTAGTCATCATATTGAGCTAGCCAAACATTCATAATGTCTGCGTTTGCTCCTGCAATAGGTCTTTCACCTAGCGGTGCATCAAGGACATAATTCTTCTGTGCAACAATGAGGATAAACCTTAGATCACGGATCCAATCTGCATCATTGCTACTAACATCTTTCAACACAATTTTCTCTAGGAACATATCAAAATAAACATATGAAAGCAACAACGCAAGCTATTGATCTACAACATAATTTGCAAAATACTACCAGGTACTAAGTTCATGATAAATTTAAGTTCAATTAATCATATTACTTAAGAACTCCCACTACGATCCTCTCATCGGGAGGGGGTCAATCTCCATCAACATCTTCACCAGCACCATCTCCTCTCAAAACCCTAGTTCATCTCTTGTATCCAATCTTGTATCTAAACCACAAATTGGTACCCGTGGGTTGCTAGTAGTGTTGATTACTCCTTGTAGTTGATGCTAATTGGTTTACTTGGTGGAAGATCATATGTTCAGATCCTTAATGCATATTATTACTCCTCTGATTATGAACATGAATATGCTTTGTGAGTAGTTACGTTTGTTCGTGAGGACATGGGTGAAGTCTTGCTATTAGTAGTCATGTGAATTTGGTATTCGTTCGATATTTTCATGAGATGTATGTTGTCTTTTCCTCTAGTGGTGTTATGTGAACGTTGACTACATGAAACTTCACCATTATTTGGGCCTAGAGGAAGGCATTGGGAAGTAATAAGTAGATGATGGGTTGCTAGAGTGACAGAAGCTTAAACCCTAGTTTATGGTTGCTTCGTAAGGGGCTGATTTGGATCCATATGTCTAATGTTGTGGTTAGGTTTACCTTAATACTTCTTTTGTAGTTGCAGATGCTTGCAATAGGGGCTAATCATAAGTAGGATGCTTGTCCAAGTAAGGGCAGTACCCAAGCACCGGTCCACCCACATCTCAAATTATCAAAGTACCGAACGCGAATCATATGAGCATGATGAAAACTAGCTTGACGATAATTCCCATGTGTCCTCGGGAGCTCTTTTCTCATTATAAGAAATTGTCCAGGCTTGTCCTTTGCTACAAAAAGGATTGTGCCACCTTGCTGCACTTTATTTACTTTCATTGCTTGTTACTCGTTACAATTTATCTTATCACAAAACTATCTGTTACCTACAATTTCAGTGCTTGCAGAGAAAACCTTACTGAAAACCGCTTGTCATTTCCTTCTGCTCCTCATTGGGTTCGACACTCTTACTTGTCGAAAGGATTACAAGGAGGAGAAGCAAATGACAAGCGATTTTCAGTAAGGTTTTCTCTGTAAGCACTGAAATTGTAGGTAACAGATAGTTTTGTGATAAGATAAATTGTCACGAGTAACAAGCAATGAAAGTAAATGAAGTGCAGCAAGGTGGCCCAATCCTTTTTGTAGCAAAGGACAAGCCTGGAAAATTTCTTATAATGAGAAAAGAGCTCCCGAGGACACATGGGAATTATCGTCAAGCTAGTTTTCATCACGCTCATATGATTCGCGTTCGGTACTTTCATAATTTGATATGTGGGTAGACCGGTGCTTGGGTACTGCCCTTACTTGGACAAGCATCCCACTTATGATTAACCCCTATTACAAGCATCTGCAACTACAAAAGAAGTATTAAGGTAAACCTAACCACAACATTAGACATATGGATCGAAATCAGCCCCTTACGAAGCAACACATAAACTAGGGTTTAAGCTTCTGTCACTCTAGCAACCCATCATCGACTTATTACTTCCCAATGCCTCCCTCTAGGCCCAAATAATGGTGAAGTGTCATGTAGTCGACATTCACATAACACCACTAGAGGAAAGACAACATACATCTCATGAAAATATCGAATGAATACCAAATTCACATGACTACTAATAGCAAGACTTCACCCATGTCCTCAGGAACAAACGTAACTACTCACAAAGCATATTCATGTTCATAATTAGAGGAGTATTAATATGCATTAATGATCTGAACATATGATCTTCCACCAAGTAAACCAATTAGCATCAACTACAAGGAGTAATCAACACTACTAGCAACCCACGGGTACCAATTTGTGGTTTTGGATACAAGAGATGAACTAGGGTTTTGAGAGGAGATGGTGCTGGTGAAGTTGTTGATGGAGATTGACCCCCTCCCGATGAGAGGATCGTTGGTGATGACAATGGTGATGATTTCCCCCTCCCGGAGGGAAGTTTCCCTGGCAGAACAGCTCCGCTGGAGCCCTAGATTGGTACCGCCAAGGTTCCGCCTCGTGGCGGCGGAGTTTCTCCCGTAAGCTTGCCTGTGAATTTTTCCAGGGTAAAAGCCTTCATATAGGAGAAGATGGGCACCGGAGGGCCACCAGGGGGCCCAGGAGACAGGGGGCGAACCCAATAGGGGTGGGTGCGCCCCCCACCCTCCTGGCCAGGGTGTGGGCCCCCTCGTGTGCTTTCTTTGCTCAATAATTCTTATTAATTCCAAAAATAGCTTTCGTGGAGTTTTAGAATTTTTGGAGTTGTGTAGAATAGGTTTCCAATATTTGCTCCTTTTCCAGCCAGAATTCCAGCTGCCGGCATTGCCCCTCTTCATGGTAAACCTTGTAAAATAAGAGAGAATAACCATAAGTGTTGAGATATGAAGTGTAATAGCAGCCCATAATGCAATAAATATTGATATAAAAGCATGATGCAAAATGGACGTATCAACTCCCCCAAGCTTAGACCTCGCTTGTCCTCAAGCGAAAGCCGAAATCAAAAAATATGTCCACATGTTTAGAGATAGAGGTGTCAATAAAAATAAAATACGGACATGAGGGCATCATGATCATTCTTATAACAGTAATATATATATATATATATATATATATATTTTGTCATATGATTTCTTATGCTCAAGTAACAATCAATTCACAATGTCAAGTATGGTTCAGAAACTTCCTTGGGAACTAACAAACTATAATCTCAGTCATTGAAGCAATTGCAATTTATCATAACATCAGAAAGAGTCAAGAAGAGAGCCTTTCAGCAAGTTCACATACTCAACTATCATGTAGTCTTCTACAATTGCTAACACTCATGCAATACTTGTGGTTATGGATTTTCAACCGGACACTGAGAAAGATAGGGGCTTATTGTGTTGCCTCCCAATGTATTCACCTTTGGGTGATGTCAACAATAATAATTCATGCTAACTTACATCTGATTGGATATATATATCAAGATCTTTCAAACACGAGGAGCTTGCCAAAGGATAAAATGAAAAAGGGAAAGGTGAAGATCACCTTGACTGAAGCATAAAGTAAAAACATAAAGTAAAAGATAGGCCCTTCGCAGAGGGAAGCAGAGGTTGTCATGTGCTTTTAGGGTTGGATGCACGAAATCTTAATGCAAAAGAACGTCACTTTATATTGCCACTTGTATATGGACCTTTATTATGCAGTCCGTCGCTTTTATTGCTTCCATAACAAGATCGGATAAAGCTTATTTTCTTTGAACTAATAAGTCATACATATTTGGGGGGCAATTTTATTGCCTGCAACAGACAACTTACTTGAAGGATCTTACTCAATCCATAGGTAGGTATGGTGGACTCTCATGGAAAAAAATGGGTTTGAGGATATTTGGAAGCACAAGTAGTATCTCTACTTGGTGCAAGGAATTTGGCTAGCATGAGGGGGAAAGGCAAGCTCAACATGTTGGGAAGATCAATGACAATATACTTTAACTGAGATGTGAGATAACATAAACCATTACGTTGTCTTCCTTGTCCAACATCAATTCTTTTAGCATGTCATACTTAATGAGTGCTCCCAATCATAAAAGATGTCCAAGATAATATATTTGTATGTGAAAACATCTCTTTCCTTATTACTCCCTATTAATTGCAACGATGACCAAAACTACGTTTGTCAATTCTCAACAAATTTTATGCCTCATACTTTCTATGTGTGAAGTCGTTACTATCCATAAGATCAATATGAACTCTTTTATTCTTTTTATTATTTCTACGTTCTCAAGATCATGGCAAGATAGCAAAGACCTTGACTCAACACTAATCTTTATTATAGATAGTTTACGGACTCGATTACATAAAGAGATCACAAAGCAAAACTCAAAGCTAATTCATGCCAAAACTTCAATCTACTAGATCAAGATACTACTAAAAGGATCGAACTAAGTAAAACGGTAAAGATAGTAGTGTGATGGTGATACGATACCGGGGCACCTCCCCCAAGCTTGGCAGTTGCCAAGGGGAGTGCCCATACCCATGTGATTATGTCTCCTTCTTCATAATTGGTGTCGTGATCTTCTTGGCGATGATGCTTGAGGGAGTCTTGGACTAGGGGGTGTCCGGATAGCCGAACTATCACCGTTGGCCGGACTCCTGGACTATGAAGATACAAGATTGAAGACTTTGTCCCATGTCCAGATGGGACCGGATGGGACTTTCCTTGGCGTGGAAGGCAAGCTTGGCGATACGGATATGTAGATCTCCTACCATTGTAACCAACTCTGTGTAACCCTAACCCTCTCTGGTGTCTATATAAACCGGAGGGTTTTAGTCCATAGGACGAACAACAATCATACCATAGGCTAGCTTCTATGGTTTAGCCTCTTTTGATCTCGTGGTAGATCTACTCTTGTACTACCCATATGATCAATATTAATCAAGCAGGAGTAGGGTTTTACCTCCATCGAGAGGGCCCGAACCTGGGTAAAAACATTGTGTCCCTTGTCTCCAGTTACCATCCGCCTAGACACACAGTTCGGGACCCCCTACCAGAGATCTGCCGGTTTTGACACCGACATTGGTGCTTTCATTGAGAGTTCCTCTGTGTCGTCACCTTTAGGCCCGATAGCTCCTTCGATCATCAACAACGACGCGGTCCAGGGTGAGACTTTTCTCCCCAGACAGATCTTCGTATTCGGCGGCTTTGCACTGCGGGCCAATTCACTTGGCCATCTGGAGCAGATCGAAAGCTACGCCCCTGGCCATCAGGTCAGATTTGGGAGTTTGAACTACACGGCTGACATCCGCGGACACTTGATCTTCGACAGATTCGAGCCACAGCCAAGCGCGCCGCACTGTCTCAATGGGTATGATCTAGCTCTGCCGCCGAACTGTGCCCTAGAGGCCGCACTAGCGTCCGGTCTGACCCTTAGCTCGGAGCCGACTTCGCCAATCGAGGACGAGTGGCTGGACACCACCTCGGGGGCTATGATGTCTATGGCGATTGAGCCGAACACCATCCCTGTCCTTTGCAAAGCCCGTGACTCCGAGGTGCCGGACTCCTCTCCGGACTCCGAACCTCCCGCGCCCCTGCCAATCAAATCCGATTGGGCGCCGGTTATGGAGTTCACTGCCGCGGACATCTTTCAGCACTCACCCTCTGGCGACATCCTGAATTCACTAAAGTCTCTCTCCTTATTAGGAGAGCCCTGGCCGGACTATGGTCAGGAAGGTTGGGATGCGGACGACGAAGAAATTCAACACCCACCCACCACCCACTTTGTAGCCACTGTCGACGATTTAACCGACATGCTTGACTTCGACTCCGAAGACATCGACGGTATGGACGACGATGCAGGAGACAACCAAGAACCATCGCCTACAAGGCACTAGAAGGCCACCTCGTCATACGACATATACATGGTGGACACCCCAAAAGATGGGAATGGCAATGGAACAACGGAGGATGACCCCTCCAAGAAACAGCCCAAGTGCCGGCGTCAGCGGCGCCGCTCTAAATCCCGCCACAACAAAAATGGTGATTCCGGCACGGGAGATAATAACACCCCGGACAGTGCTGAAGATAACCCCCTCCAGCAGGATTCAGCATAGGAGGAGGGAGAAGCCAGCCCTCATGATAGAGCGGCAGACATAGAGGTAGAGGGCGATAATTATATGCCTCCCTCCGAAGATTAAGCAAGCCTCGATGACAACGAATTTGTCGTGTCCGAGGATCCCGTCGAACAAGAGCGTTTCAAGCGCAGGCTTATAGCGACGGCAAGCAGCCTTAAGAAAAAGCAGCAGCAGCTTAGAGCTGACCAAGACTTGCTAGCTGACAGATGGACCAAAGTCCTTGCAGCCGAAGAGTACAAACTCGATCGCCCCTCCAGGAGCTACCCAAAACGCAGGCTGCTACCCCAATTAAAGGAGGAAGCACCCAAACCTACATCACCGGCGCATGACGCGGCCGACCGGCCACCTCGTGGCCGCGACAAAGAGGCCTCTAGGCCCTCCACTAAAGCCGCACCCCGGCATCGCTCGAAAAATACAAAGCCATGGGGAAATGCGCCAGACTTGCGAGACATATTGGAGGACAATGCAAGGCAAATAAGATCGATCTATCGACCGCGTGGGCGCCCCACGACACGTGATGACAACCGTCACGCCAGATACAGCAATTCCGTCCGGGCCGAACACAGTAGGCAAAGCTCATTTGAGCTGCGTCGTGATATAGCCCAATACAGAGGCGCCGCACACCCACTATGCTTCACAGACGAAGTAATGGATCATCAAATCCCCGAGGGTTTCAAACCCATAAACATTGAATCATACGACGGCACAACAGATCCTGCGGTTTGGATCGAGGGCTATCTCCTTCACATCCACATGGCCCGCGGCGATGATCTACATGCCATCAAATACCTCCCACTCAAGCTTAAAGGACCAGCTCGGCATTGGCTCAACAGCTTGCCAGCAGAATCAATTGGTTGTTGGAAAGACCTGGAAGCCGCATTCCTTGATAACTTCCAGGGCACATATGTGCGACCACCAGACGCTGATGACCTAAGGCACATAATTCAGCAGCCAGATGAATCGGCCAGACAATTCTGGACACGGTTCTTAACCAAGAAAAATCAAATCATTGACTGTCCAAATGCAGAGGCCCTTGCAACCTTCAAACATAACATCCGCGACGAGTGGCTTGCCCGGCACCTAGGACAGGAAAAGCCGAAATCCATGGCAGCCCTCACATCACTCATGACCCGCTTCTGCGCGGGAGAGGACAGCTGGCTAGCTCGCAGTAACAACCTGACCAAAAACCCTGGTAGTTCGGATACCAAGGACAGCAATGGCAGGTCGCATCGCAACAAGCACAAGCGCCACATTAACGGTGATAATGCTGAAGATACGGCAGTCAATGCCGGATTCAGAGGCTCCAAACCCGGTCAGCGGAAAAAGCCGTTCAAAAGAAATACTCAGGGCCCGACCAATTTGGACCGAATACTCGATCGCTCGTGCCAGATACATGGCACCCCTGAAAAACCAGCCAACCACACCTACAGGTATTGTTGGGTGTTCAAGCAGGCAGGCAAGTTAAATGCCGAAAACAACGACAAGGGGCTGCATAGCGATGACGAGGAGGAGCCCCGGCCGTCAAACAATAGAGGACAGAAGGGCTTTCCCCCACAAGTGCGGACGGTGAACATGATATACGCAACCCACATACCCAAAAGGGAGCGGAAGCATGCACTAAGGGACGTATACGCGATGGAGCCAGTCACCCCAAAGTTCAACCCATGGTCCTCCTGCCCGATCACTTTTGATCGAAGGGACCACCCCACTAGCATCCGCCACGGCGGATTCGCTGCATTGGTTCTTGACCCAATCATTGACAGATTTCTCCTCACTAGAGTCCTGATGGACGGCGGCAGCAGCCTGAACCTGCTTTACCAGGATACAGTGCGCAAAATGGGCATAGGCCCCTCAAGGATTAAAGCCACAAAAACGACCTTTAAAGGCGTCATACCAGGTGTAGAGGCCAACTGTATAGGCTCAGTTACACTCGAAGTGGTCTTCGGATCCCCGGATAACTTCCGAAGCGAGGAATTAATCTTCGACATAGTCCCGTTCTGCAGTGGCTATCACGCACTGCTCAGACGAACCGCATTTGCAAAGTTCAATGCGGTGCCGCACTACGCATACCTCAAGCTCAATATGCCAGGCCCTCGAGTAGTAATCACGGTCAATGGAAACACTGAACGCTCTCTCCGAACGGAGGAGCATACGGCGGCCCTCACGGCGGAAGTACAAAGCAGCCTCTTAAGGCAATTCTCGAGTCCGACTACTAAACGTCCGGACACCGTCAAGCACGCCTGGAGTAACCTACAATAAGACCGTCTGGCACGTTCCGAGCACGCGTAGCAATGTGGCCCCAACCCCAGCCCTCGCGAAATTGCGAGACCAGTACCATGCGTACGTAACTACGCTCTGGAGATACCATGGGCATTTGGGGAGGGGCACGACCACGGCATGCCCAGAGTGCGGCTCAACCGCACCAGGGGCTCCCAATTGTGTCATTCTTTTTTTTCTTATTCTCAGGACTCCGTTTTCCAGAAGCCCTGTCCGGCAGTAGAATCGCCGAACTCACGATGCAACAGCCAGGGAAGCAGAAAAGCTACGTTGAGTGTCCAGGTTGTCTCTATTACGAGCAGTATACCTGTTTTACATACCATCCCGCAGCCTACCCCTGGAGGGGGACATGTCAAATAGTCCCATCCCTTGCTTATCGCACTATTTGTATCGTTTTGCTTTCATTGCAGTATCTTTTGAATAAACAATACATAGCTTCTGCTTATTAGTGCATTTCTTTTTTTTCATAAATGTTCATCTATGACATGTTGCACCCGTACAACTTGGTACGGTCAATACACCAGGGGCTTAAGTACCCCAAAACATGGTGTGATAAGTCCGAACACTTTCACAAGTGCGGCACCCCGAACTTATAGCATTATATGCATCGGCTCCGAATCATGTCTTGGGTCAATAGTTGGGTTTGCCCGGCTCCCATGTTTTGGTACCTTACGTTCCGTTATATCGGCTAAGGTAGCAGTGGGAGAACCACTGCGATTGTGCCTCGGTTGAGCTGGGTTGAGCACCTCAGTGGAGAAAGCTAAAACTGACCGTCATGATAGGGCGAGAGCCGGTCACTGTTTGAGAGGTTTTTCGGGTCCCTAAAGACTCATGCCGCTTTGAGCGAGGAGTCGGCATTGTCCGGCCAAGGCGTGGTTAGCGCCCCAAACTCGGTCTTCCGAATACCAGGGGCTTCGCCGAAATTTAAAATTATAGAATTCTATGGCTAAGTGAGAGTGTTCATGCATTATAGTCCGGTTGCCTCGTTCGTCGTGTTGAACGCCTCCCTCGAAGGACCCAAGAATGGGAACAAGAGCGCTCAAGTTTACCCGAACACCCCAGCACTCGTGGCATGGGGGATGAATCCAACGACTCGCCATCTCTCAAATTTGATAAACGGCCACACAGAAGGTAATATTTTAAATTAACAAGCGTTGCTTAGCGCATATGAACAAAGTTTTCAGCGTACAGGAGAACAAATGCGAGTCTACTCAAAAATTATATCTTTGGAGCATTCACCCGCTATAAGGCAGGCACCCTTCAGGACGCTCTCATAATACATCTCAGGCTTGCGATACTCCTTGCCCGGCAGTGGCGCGTCTGTCACAAGCTTCTCGGCGTCCATCTTGCCCCAGTGCACTTTAGCACGGGTAAGGGCCCGACGGGCACCTTCAATGCAGACGGAACGCTTAATGACTTCAATCCATGGACAGGCGTCCACCAGCCTTCGCACCAGACCGAAGTAGCTCCCAGGCATGGCTTCTTTAGGCCACAGCCAAACTATGAGGCCCTTCATGGCCTGTTCGGCCACCTTGTGGAGCTCGACCAGCTGCTTCAGCTGGTCGCTCAGGGGCACCGGATGTCCGGCCTCAGCATATTGAGACCAGAACACCTTTTCTGTTGAGCTCCCCTCCTCGGCTCGGTAGAACGCGGCAGCATCGGACACACTACGGGGCAGATCTGCGAATGCTCCTGGAGAGCTCTGGATTCGGGTAAGTAACAGATAATTCTCTTTTACATGCTTGCTTTGCATATAAAATGCCTTACCTGCCGCTATCTTTTTTATCGCCTCAATCTCCTGGAGGGACTTCTGGGCTTCGGCCTTAGTGGCTTTGCCACACTCAAGAGCCAAGGCGAGCTCAGACTCTCGAGTCTTCGAGTCACGCTCCACACTCTCGTGTTTTTCCACGAGAGCCTAGAGCTCTTGCCGCACCTCCGCCACCCACGCCTCCTGCTTCTCTCGCTTGGTGCGCTCCGTGGCTGCACTGTTTTCGGCCTTGGACACTGCTTCCTTCAGGCTTGCCACCTCGTTCGTGGCCCCTGCAATTTTCACGTTATTCCTGTTATTTTTTGCAACCACATTTTTATATACTTCCATAAGGTATTACTTACCTTCCTTGTCCTCGAGCTGCTTCTTGGCAAGGCCGAGCTCGTTCTCGGACAGCTCGAGGCTGTACTTCAATGCATTGACCTCCGCAGTCAGTGCGGCAGAGGTCAGCAGTGCAGCCTGCATTCCCATATTGACATGCTTATGTTAGAATCCTGCGTATATCTTTTTCGATCCTCAGTTTGGCTTTTCTTTCCGAACACCAAACTAAGCATCATGGGCTACTATCTATGCGGTAATATTTTTACATATCTTAAATACATACCTCAAAGCCTGTTAGAAGGCTGGCGCAGGCTTCAGTCAGCCCGGTCTTGGCGGACTGAACCTTCTGGATCACCACACTCATAACAGTGCGGTGCTCCTCGTTGATGGAGGCGCCGTTAAGCGCCTCCAGCAAATTATCTGGCGCCTCCGGTTGGACGGAGGTCACCGGTGTCGCAGTCTCGCCCTTCTTACAAAGGGACCGCCCGTCGAACTCCGGAACCACTGAAGGTTCCGGTGCGGAGTCCGGCCCAGGGCCGGACTTAGAACCCCTTGGGGTTTGATCCCCCTTATGCCCAAAGTCCGGGAGGTTGCCTTGCGGCACCTCCGGGACCTCCTCCTCCTGGCTGGGCCCCTTTTGGGACCCCACCTCGGCGTCATCAGCAGCGCGAGGAGAGGAGGCGGCCGGAAGTGAAGTGCTATTCACGCCCGACGGAGCCAGGGAGCCGCTCGTTGAAATGTCGAGCCCGTCCTTGGGCGGGCTGCAGGGTTGTATTCGGCGTTAGGAGATTCTATGCGACAAATGAAACACCGTGAATTATTCTGGTATCCGGACACTTACGATGTCGCCAGGGGCTTAGCCCTGGATGGCCACTCCTCTTCGCCGTTGTCGGTGTTGGTGGAGTAGTCCGGAGGAAGGGTCCTTCCCTTCTTGGACCCTTTGGCCTCCCTAGTTGGGGAGGCCTTCCTTTTCTTCTCTCTCCCCGCTGGGGGAGAAGCCTCTTTTTTCTCCTCCTCGTCTTCGCGGGAGGAGTCCGCCTCGGAGTCATCGGACGATGAGCCCGATAACACCTGACGCCGGGAACTCTTTCGAGTTCCCGTGGCCTTCTTCTTGGCCTTCTTATCCGGCACCACGTGAGGTGCCGAAACCAGCAGCCCCGTCAATCAGGCATCCGCTGGGTCTTCTGGTAAGGGAGCCGGACAGTTAACCTGCTCGGACTTCTTCTGCTAGGCCTGTCAAAGGTAAGGGAGTTTAGATCCCGCATAGAGTCAAACTATGAAAAACAAGTGTCCGTAAAGGGTAAAATAGCTTACCTCGCCGGCTTGACACTGCGAGTTGAATCCGCGATCTTCGGTAGCGGATGCGGGAGCCTCGGCGCCCTTGAACAGCACCTTCTAGGCATCTCGAAGAGCCTGCTCAAAGTTTGGTGCTATGCCGGATCAAACTCCCACAAATTGAAGGCCCGTTGTTGGCACGGGAGGATCCGGCGGATGAGCATGACCTGGACTATGTTGACGAGCTTGATCTTCTTGTTCACAAGGTTTTGGATGCAGGTTTGGAGTCCGGTCAGCTCTTCCAAGTCACCCCATGTCAGGCCCTTCTCTTTCCAGGAGGTGAGCCGTGTGGGGATGCCAGATCGGAATTCGGGGGCCGCTGCCCATTCAGGGTCACGCGGCTCGGTGATGTAGAACCACCCCGATTGCCACCCTTTGATGGTTTCCACGAAGGCGCCCTCGATCCATATGACGTTGGGCATCTTTCCCACCATGGCGCCTCCGCACTCCGCCTGCTGGCCGCCCACTACCTTCGGCTTGACATTGAAGGTCTTCCTCCATAAGCCGAAGTAGGGCTTTATGCGGAGGAAGGCCTCGCACACAACGATAAATGCTGAGATGTTGAGGATGAAATTCGGGGCCAGATCATGGAAATCCAGGCCGTAGTAGAACATGAGCCCTCGGACAAATGGGTGGAGTGGGAAGCCTAGTCCGCGGAGGAAATGGTGGAAGGAACACCACCCTCTCATGGGGCCTGGGGGTGGGGATGAGCTGCCCCTCGTCTGGAAGCCGGTGCGCAATGTCGTTGTGCAGGTATCCGGCTTTCCTCAACTTTTTGATGTGCCCCTCCGTGACGGAGGAGGCCATCCACTTGCCTCCCGCTCTGGACATGGCTGGGGAAGGTTGAGGCAAGATGTGCGGACTTGGGCGCTGGAGCTCGAGTGCGCGGAAACGGATAAGCAAAGGAGGAAGAAGGCGTAGGTAAAAAGGTGGATCCTTATCCCCTTATATGGACGGACAAAACTATGTGTTCCCAGCAGCCTGGTAAAACTCGCTTATCTCCCAAGCACCATAATCAATGGCGCGGTTGGATTACCCACGCCCGTATTGATGAGAATCCCGTAATAAGGGGGCATGATCTCCGCTTTGATAAGACGTGCCAAGGAAACCGCCTCGCTAAACACGCTGAGGTGGGACAGTAAAAACGATTCCAATAAAGGCTTGGTCATGGTGTGACGTCACACCGTAGAATACGTCAGCAGATTGAATTTGTGTAAAGATTATTCTCTCTACGGTGGTATGTGGAACTTATTTTGCAGAGCCGAACACTATCCTTGTGTTCAAAATCTTCTATGAAGTATTCGGAGGAGGAACCCGCCTTGCAATGCCAAAGACAATATGCGCCGGACTCGTCGTCATTGAAGCCTGGTTCAGGGGCTACTGAGGGAGTCCTGGACTAGGGGGTGTCCGGATAGGCGAACTATCACCGTTGGCCGGACTCCAGGACTATGAAGATACAAGATTGAAGACTTCATCCCATGTCCGGATGGGACTTTCCTTGGCGTGGAAGGCAAGCTTGGCGATACGGATATGTAGATCTCCTACCATTGTAACTGACTCTGTGTAACCCTAACCCTCTCCGGTGTCTATATAAACCGGAGGGTTTTAGTCCGTAGGACGAACAACAATCATACCATAGGCTAGCTTCTAGGGTTTAGCCTCTTTGATCTCGTGGTAGATCTACTCTTGTACTACCCATATCATCAATATTAATCAAGCAGGAGTAGGGTTTTACCTCCATCGAGAGGGCCCGAACCTGGGTAAAAACATCGTGTCCCTTGTCTCCTGTTACCATCCGCCTAGACGCACAGTTCGGGACCCCCTACCCGAGATCCGCAGGTTTTGACACCGACAATGCCCCTCAGGATACGATTCTCCTCCTCGAGCTTATTGACTTGTTGCTTGAGGTCCATAATTTCTTTGCGGAGCTTGCCCGTAACGGCTAAAGCTCCCTTTACCCAAGGATGCTGCATAGCTTCTGGAGAACAAGTGATGCTCTTTTTCATGTTTTCATACGAAAGGAATTTAACATTGGAAGGGATAACCAAATTTGGAATAGCCGAGCTACGAGGTTCCCCGATCATGAATCCTGCTTGGTAGCGAGAGGTAACTTGTTGGTCTTCCTCCTTGGCATCTATCCTTTTCAAGTCAGCCTCCATCTCATCCTCCATTGATGGCCCAAAGTGATAATCATCGCTATTTGCTCCTGGACCTGGTGTTGGGTGGGACACCTTACTCTCCCTGACTGACTCTTGAGAAGACAGCTTGCTCTTAATCTGCAACAGGAATGGCTTGAAACGAAAACAGAGGATATTTGCATGATACGGTGGTCAAAGCCATCGGGAGATTATATTATGAATTTTAACCGACCAAAATACGTAACGTGCAAGAAAACAGAGTCCGAGAGGCACACGAGGTGGCCACGAGACAGGGGGGCGCGCCCAGGAAGGGTGGGCGTGCCCTCCACCCTCGTGGAGGCCTCGTGTCCTTCCCGGACTACTTCTTTCTTCCTAAAATTCTTAAATATTCCAAAACTGATAGGAATTTCCATTAGAATTGATTTGGAGTCGGTTTACTTACCGTACCACATACCTATTCCTTTTCGGAGTCTGGAACATTCTGGAAAGTGTCCCTTATGTATTCCTCCGGGGTTACGGTTTCAATAATATTAGTTTCAACATTGATAGGATTACATGAGATATAATGTTTAATTCTTTGACCGTTCACCACCCTCGGACTTGTGCCTTCGAAGTTGTTGATTTTTATGGCACCGAAACAATAGACCTCCTCGATAACGTAAGGACCTTCCCATTTAGAGAGAAGTTTTCCTGCAAAAAATCTTAAACGAGAGTTGAATAATAACACATAATCACCTACGTCAAACTCACGCTCTTGAATCCTTTTGTCATGCCAGCGTTTGACTTTTTCTTTGAATAGCTTGGCATTCTCATATGCTTGGGTTCTCCATTCATCAAGTGAGCTAATATCAAATAACATCTTCTCACCGGCAAGTTTGAAGTCATAATTGAGCTCTTTAATAGCCCAATATGCTTTATGTTCAAGTTCAAGAGGTAAGTTACATGCTTTTCCATAAACCATCTTATACGGAGACATACCCATAGGATTTTTATATGCAGTTCTATAGGCCCATAATGCATCGTCAAGTTTTTTGGACCAATTCTTTCTAGATCTATTCACAGTCTTTTGCAAAATTAATTTGATCTCTCTATTGCTCAACTCTACTTGACCACTAGACTGCGGGTGATAAGGAGATGTGATTCTATGATTAACATCATACTTAGCAAGCATCTTACAGAAAACACCATGAATAAAATGTCAACCACCATCATTCATAAGATATCTAGGGACTCCAAACCTAGAAAAAATAACTTCTTTAAGCATTTTACTAGAAGTGTTATGATCAGCACTACTAGTTGGAATAGCTTCTACCCACTTAGTAACATAATCAACAACAACTAAAATATGTGTATAACCATTAGAGGCAGGAAAAGGTCCCATATAATCAAAGCCCCAAACATCAAATGGTTCAATAACAAGAGAATAATTCATAGGCATTTCTTGACGCCTACTAATATTACCAATTCTTTGACATTCATCACAAGACAAGACAAACTTACGAGCATCTTCGAAGAGAGTAGGCCAATAAAAACCAGATTGCAATACCTTATGTGCAGTTCTATCTCTAGCGTGGTGCCCTCCATATGATTCAGAGTGACACTTGCGTAGGATCTGTTCATGTTCATGCTCAGGTACACAACGTCTAATAACACCATCTACTCCTTCCTTATAAAGGTGTGGGTCATCCCAGAAGTAATGTCTTAAATCGTAAAAGAACTTTTTGTTTTGCTGGTATGTGAAACTAGGTGGTATAAATTTAGCAACAATGTAATTAGCATAATCACCATACTAAGGAGCAGTACGAGAAGCATTAATGGCTGCTAGTTGTTCATCAGGGAAGCTATCATCAATAGGTAGTGGGTCATCAAGAACATTCTCTAACCTAGACAAGTTGTCCGCAACGGGGTTCTTAGCTCCCTTTCGATCAACAATATGCAAATCAAATTCTTGGAGCAAGAGAACCCATCTAATTAGTCTAGGCTTAGCATCTTTCTTTTCCATAAGATATTTAATAGCAGCATGATCAGTGTGAATAGTAACTTTGGAATCAACAATATAAGGTCTAAACTTATCACAAGCAAACACAACTGCTAAGAACTCTTTTTCAGTAGTAGCATAAATTCTCTAGGCACTATCAAGAGTTTTACTAGCATACTAGATAACATTCAATTTCTTATCAACTCTTTGCCCTAGAACATCACCTACAGCATAATCACTAGCATCACACATAATTTCGAAAGGTAAATTCCAATCAGGTGGCTGAACAATAGGTGCAGTGATCAAAGCTTTCTTAAGTATTTCAAATGCTTCTACACAATCATCATCAAAGACAAAAGGAAAATATTTTTGCAATAAATTAGTCGTAGGCCTAGAGATTTGAGAAAAGTCCTTAATGAACCTCCTATAAAAATCGGCATGACCAAGGAAACTTCTTATACCTTTTATGTCCTTGGGACATGGCATCTTTTCAATAGCATCAACTTTAGCTTTATCAACTTCAATACCTCTCTCAGAAATCTTATGCCCCAGGACAATGCCTTCATTAACCATAAAGTGGCACTTTTCCCAATTCAACACGAGATTAGTGTCTTCACATCTCTGCAAAACTCGATCAAGGTTGCTCAAGCAATCATCAAAAGAGGATCCATAAATGGAGAAATCATCCATGAATACCTCACAAATTTTTTCACAAAAGTCAGAGAATATAGCCATCATGCATCTTTGAAAGGTAATAGGTGCATTACATAAACCAAAAGGCATACGTCTATAAGCAAAAGTACCGAAAGGGCAAGTAAAAGTAGTTTTTGATTGATCCTTCGCTGACACAGGTATTTGAGAGAAACCAGAATAACCATCTAGAAAGCAGAAATGTGTGTGTTTGGATAGTCTTTCTAGCATTTGATCGATAAAAGGTAAAGGGTAATGATCTTTCTTAGTAGCTTTATTTAATTTACGGAAATCGATTACCATCCTATAACCTGTAATAATTCTTTGTGGGATCAATTCATCTTTATCATTAGGAACGACAGTAATACCTCCCTTTTTAGGAACACAATGGACAGGGCTTACCCAATCACTATCAACAACGGGATAAATTATACATGCCTCAAGGAGTTTTAGTATCTCCTTTCTTACCACTTATTTCATCTTTGGATCCAATCGTCGTTGAGGATCTCTAACTGGTTTGGCATCGTCCTCCAAATTAATTTTGTGTTGGCATAATGTGGGACTAATGCCCTTGAGATCATCTAGAGTATATCCAATAGCAGCACGGTGCTTCTCTAGAGTTTTCAATAATCTTTCTTCTTCTTGCTTTGAAAGGTTAGCACTAATAATAACAGGATATATTTTCTTTTCATCAAGATAAGCATACTTAAGATTATTGGGTAATGGTTCGAGTTCAAACGCGGGATCACCCTTGGGTGGAGGGGGATCCCCTAGAATTTTAACGGGTAGATTGTGTTTCAGAATAGGTTCCTGTTGAAGGAATAATTTATCTATTTCCCTTCTTTCATTCATAAACATATCATTTTCATGGTCTAGCAAATATTGTTCTAGCGGATCAGTAGGAGGCGCGGAAATAGAATCAAGACCAATAATCTCACCCTTACTAGGTGATTCTTTATCATGGGGTTGTCTACGAAACTTAGGAAAATTAAACTCATGAGACGTATCCCCTAAGCTAATTGTAA
Organism: Triticum aestivum; assembly: GCF_018294505.1. Lineage (NCBI taxonomy): Eukaryota > Viridiplantae > Streptophyta > Magnoliopsida > Poales > Poaceae > Triticum > Triticum aestivum. Next base: position 445,834,472 of record NC_057813.1, read on the forward strand.
CATTATCCTTTTCACAATCAATCCTAGCTTTAACAGTATTCAAGAAGGGTCTACCAAAAATAATGGGACAAAAATCATCTTGTGGGGAACTAAGAACAAGAAAATCAGCAGGATATTTAACCTTCCCACACAAGACGTCAACATCTCTAACAATCCCAATTGGTGAAATAGTATCTCTATTGGCAAGCTTGATAGTAACATCAATACCTTCCAATTCAACGAGTGCAATATCATGCATAATTTCTTTATATAAGTCATAGGATATTGCACTAGCACTAGCACCCATATCACATAAGCCATGATAACAACGATCTCCTATGTTAACAGAAATAACATGTATGCCTACAACCGGTCTATGTATCTTAGTATCTGGTCTAACAATATTAGCCGTCTCACCACAGAAATAAATAACATGCCCATCTAAATCATCATCCAAGAGACCTTTAACCATAGCAATACTAGGTTCAAATTTAATTTGCTCAGGAGGTGTATAAGTCCTAGTATTTCTCTTATGAACAACAGTTGAAGTTTTAGCATGATCCTTTATCCTAACAGGAAAAGGAGGTTTCTCAACATAAGTAGTTTGAACAATAGGATAGCTATAAGTGACAGTCTTTTCTTCAACTATAATAGGTGCAACTACTTTTACTTCAATGGGAGTATTATATTTAAACCACTTCTCCTTAGGGAGATCAACATGAGTAGCAAAAGATTCACAGAAAGAAGCTACTATCTCAGAGTCAAGTCCATATTTAGCGCTAAATCCACGAAAAGCACCGGTATCCATAAAAGATTTAACACAATCAAACTTAGGTGTCATACCTGACTCCTTACCATCGTCGGAACCCCAATCTTTAGAGTTGCATTTAATTCTTTCCAATAAGTCCCATTTGAATTCAATAGTCTTAAGCATATAAGAACCAACACAGGAAGTATCGAGCATGTTGCGATCATTGGGAGAAAGCCGAGCATAATTTTTTTGAATAATCATTTCTTTTGAGAGCTCATGATTGGGGCATGAATATAACATTGACTTAAGCCTCCCCCAAGCTTGAGCGATGCTTTCTCCTTCGCGAGGCCAGAAATTATATATGTAATTACGATCACGATGAACAAGACACATAGGATAGAACTTCTGGTGAAATTCCAACTTCGATCGTTTAGAGTTCCAAGATCTTGTATCATCACATAGCCTATACCATGTTAATGCATCTCCCTTAAAAGATAATGGGAAGACCTTCCTTTTGACAACATCATCAGGAATACCTGCAAGCTTAAATAATCCACAAACTTCATCCACAAAGATAAGGTGTAAATCGGGATGCAAAGTTCCATCTCCTGCAAAGGGATTAGCTAGTAGTTTCTCTATCATACCCGAAGAAATCTCAAAGTAAATATTTTCAGTAGGTTCAGTAGGTTGAGGAGCAAATCTATGCTCTTCTGGTCGGGGTGATGATACCCCGAACAAGCCCCTCAAAGGATTAGTTTCCATAATAACAAGTGACAGAAAATTTCAGCACACTATATAAATGTTTCCTTACCAAGTTCCACTCACCAAAGGCGCATCACTCCCTGGCAACGGTGCCAGAAAAGAGTCTTGATGACCCACAAGTATAGGGGATCTATCGTAATCCTTTCAATAAGTAAGAGTGTCAAACCCAATGAGGAGCAGAAGGAAATGACAAGCGGTTTTCAGTAAGGTTTTCTCTACAAGCACTGAAATTGTAGGTAGCAGATAGTTTTGTGATAAGATAAATTGTAACGAGTAACAAGCAATGAAAGTAAATAAAGTGCAGCAAGGTGGCCCAATCCTTTTTGTAGCAAAGGACAATCCTGGACAATTTCTTATAATGAGAAAAGAGCTCCCGAGTACACATGGGAATTATCGTCAAGCTAGTTTTCATCACGCTCATATGATTCGCATTCGGTACTTTGATAATTTGATATGTGGGTGGACCGGTGCTTGGGTACGGCCCTTACAGGGACAAGCATCCCACTTATGATTAACCCCTATTGCAAGCATCCGCAATTACAAAATAAGTATTAAGGTAAACCTAACCACAACATTAGACATATGGATCCAAATCAGCCCCTTACGAAGCAACTCATAAACTAGGGTTTAAGCTTCTATCACTCTAGCAACCCATCATCTACTTATTACTTCCCAATGCCTTCCTCTAGGCCCAAATAATGGTGAAGTGTCATGTAGTCAACGTTCACATAACACCACTAGAGGAAAGACAACATACATCTCATCAAAATATCGAACGAATACCAAATTCACATGAGTACTAATAGAAAGACTTCACCCATGTCCTTGGGAACAAATGTAACTAATCACAAAGCATATTCATGTTCATAATTAGAGGAGTATTAATATGCATTAAGGATCTGAACATATGATCTTCCACCAAGTAAACCAATTAGCATAAACTACAAGGAGTAATCAACACTACTAGCAACCCACAGGTACCAATTTGTGGTTTTGGATACAAGAGATGAACTAGGGTTTTGAGAGGAGATGGTGCTGGTGAAGATGTTGATGGATATTGACCCCCTCCCGATGAGAGGATCGTTGGTGATGACGATGGTGATGATTTCCCCCTCCCGGAGGGAAGTTTCTCCGGTAGAACAGCTCTGCTGGAGCCCTAGATTAGTTCCACCAAGGTTCCGCCTCATGGCGGTGGAGCTTCGTCCCGTAAGCTTGCCTCTAAATTTTTCCAGGGTAAAAGCCTTCATATAGCAGAAGTTGGGCACCGGACGGCCACCAGGGGGCCCAGGAGACAGGGGGCGTGCCCAGTAGGGGTGGGCGCGCCCCCCACCCTCCTGGCCAGGGTGTGGGCCCCCTCGTGTGCTTTATTCGCTCAATAATTCTTATTAATTCCAAAAATAGCTTTCGTGGAGTTTCAAGATTTTTGGAGCTTTGTAGAATAGGTTTCCAATATTTGCTCCTTTTCCAGCCAGAATTCCAGCTGCCGGCATTCCCCCTCTTCATTGTAAACCTTGCAAAATAAGAGAGAATAGCCATAAGTGTTGAGATATAAAGTGTAATAACAGCCCATAATGCAATAAATATTGATATAAAAGCATCATGAAAAATGTACGTATCAATGGACAACGAACGCTAAGTCCAGTCGGATGCCCTGCATCATGCAGAAACGGGCCAAGGCTCCTTTGGCAAAATTTGTGCCGTTGTCGGTGATGATGTTGTGTGGTATGCCATACCGAGTGGTAATGTCTGCGATAAATGTCACAATAGTCGGCCCATTCAACTTCTTGATTAGCTTTGCTTCAATCCACTTAGTGAACTTGTCTATGGCAACGAGCAGATGTGTCATGCCGCCTCGTGCCAGCTTGAATGGGCCCACCATGTCCAGCCCCCACACGGCAAAGGGTCAAGTGACGGGGGTGGTCTTGAGGGCAGAAGCCGGCAGGTGTTGCTTGGAGCTGAAAACTTGGCACCTTTTGCAGTGTTTGACCAACTCTTTGGCGTCTTCCAAAGTAGTCGGCCAAAAGAAACCACGGCGGAAAGCTTTGGCGACAAGTGATCTTGAGGCCGCGTGGTGGCCGCACTCGCCTTGATGGATATCTTTGAGGATTGCAATGCCCTTCTCTGGCTCGACGCAGCACTGGAAGACTCTAGTCACACTACGCCTAACGAGCTCTTTGTTCACTATTGTGTATGCTCCAGCTCGGCGTTGGACTTGTCTTGCTGAGATCTCGTCAGTCGGCAGCTCTCTGTTTACCAGAAAGTTGAGGATGGGCAAGGCCCATGATGGAGCTGTGACTTCTATTGCCAACACGGCTACTGCGACTAGGGCGGTTGGGTTGGGAGGTGGTGGGTTGGAGTCGGCCACCTCCTGCTGTGTCATTGAAGTCCCCGGGCCAACTGCTGGAGTCCCCGGGTTGGGTGTGACCGTAGCAGTCCCCGAGCCACCTGCCAAAGTCCCCGAGCCGCCTGCCGCCATCCCCAAGTCGGATCCGACTGCGTCAGGGTCAGGCGGCATGAAGATGGAATCTGATTCTGGAGATGACTTGACACACGGCTTGAGGAGGCGCTGAAGGGAAACGCTGGTTGGTATAGCTTGTCGGGTGGAGCCAATTCGTGTCAAGGCATCTGCTTGCTCATTGTCGGCCCGTGGCACGTGGAGAAACTCGCACCCTTCAAAGTATCCGCTGAGTTGATGAAGGAGGAAGTGGTAGCTTGCCATGTTTGCATCCTTGGCGTCTCAATCACCAGACGACTGTTGGATCACCCAGTCTGAGTCGCCATAGCATAGGATCCGGCGGATGCCGAGTTCTTTGGCCAGCTAGAGCCCATGTATGAGCTCCTCATACTCGTCCACGTTGTTTGAGGCGGCAAAATGGATTTGCAATGTGTATCTGAGCTTGTCGCCTTTGGGAGAGGTGAGGACGATGCCGGCTTCCAAACCCGGGCACATCTTGGATCCGTCAAAGTGCATCCGCCAATGGGTGGAGTTGGGTGCTGGTGGCAGGTACTGGGTCTCAGCCCAGTTGACGAGGAAGTCAGCCAGCACTTGGGACTTGATGGCGGTGCGAGGCTGATAGAAGATGGTATAAGGAGCCAATGCAATGGCCCACTTGGCCACCCAACCGGATGCATCCCGGCTGCCCATGATCACGGCAAGCGGGGTAGTGCAAACAACCGTGATGGGGTGCTCTTGAAAGTAGGGCTTGAGGTTCTTGGTGACAAAGTACACGCCGTAGCACATCTTCTGGTAGTGGGGGTAATTCTGCTTCGAGGTTGATAGTACTTCACTCAGGTAATAAACCGGCCTCTGGACCTTCTGAGCTCTACCTTCTTCTGGGCGCTGAACCACGATGACTGTGCTAACCACCCGGCTGGTTGCGGCAATGTAAAGGAGCATAGGCTCTTTCTCAGTCAGGGCTGCCAGGACAGGCAGCGTGGTCAGCATCTTCTTTAGCTTGTGAAAAGCTTCATCCGCCTGGTCGTTCCACTCGAAGTGAGTGGATTTCCTCATGAGTTGATATAGGAGAAGAGCCTTCTCCCCTAGCCAACTGATGAAGCGGTTAAGGGAGGCCAGGCACCCAATGAACTTTTGGACGTCTCGAAGCCGGGTGGGAATCTCCATCCTCTCTATGGCCTTGATCTTCACTGGGTTGCATTCAATGCCGCGTTCATACACCAGGAAGCTGAGGAGCTGGCCGGCTGGTACCCTGAACACGCATTTCTCAGGGTTGAGCTTGATCTGAAATCGGCGCAAGTTGTCAAATGTTTCCTTGAGATCCTCCAGCAGGGTGCCGCGCTTCTCCGTCTTCACCACAATATCGTCTACGTAGACGTGGGCATTTCTGCCGAGTTGCTTGAGGAGGCATTTCTGCATGCAATGCTGAAAAGTGGCACTGGCATTTCTCGCCGAATGTCATAGTCAGGTAGCAGAAAGCTCCGAATGGTGTGATGAAGGCGGTCTTCAGGTGGTCAGCTGGATCACACTTGATCTGATGGTAACCCGGGCAGGCATCGAAAAAACTCAGCAGCTCGCATCCAGCTGTGGAGTCTATCACTTGATCAATCCGAGGCAAAGCAAATGGATCTTTGGGGCAAGCTTTGTTGAGGCTGGTATAATCTATACACATGCGCCACTTCTTGTTCTTCTTCAGTACGAGGACTGGGTTGGCTAGCCATTTTGGAAAGAACACTTCCATAATGAAGCCGGCTGCCAGAAGCCGGGCTATCTCTTCACCAACAATTCTTCTCTTCTCCCCCGACAGTTGGAGGAGGGGTTGTTTGACTGGTTTTGCATCTGCTCGGACATGTAGCTTGTGCTCAGGGAAATCCGTCGGAACACCCGGCATGTCCTTGGGGGACCATGCAAAGATATCCCGATTCCCATGGAGGAAATCAACGAGCTCGCTGTCCTATTTGCTGTCCAAGTTTGCTCCTACAACAGCGAACCTCTCTGGGTGCTCTTGGTCCAGAGGTATCTTCTTTGTTTCCTTGGCCGACTGGAAGGAACCTTAAGCTTCTGACTCCTTGGGATGGGGCGACAGGTCCGGCTGCTTGCCGGCCATGGCCACAACCCGGTCAAGGATCTTTTTTTAGCAGCAATCACAAGGGACTCGGCCAGTCGGCTGCTGGCTGCAGTGTGCAGGAAGAGTATTTCTTGTAGTCTCCGACTATGGAGATGATGCCCTTGGAGGTTGGCATCTTCATCTTGAGGTAGGCATAGTGGGGCACAACCATGAACTTGGCCAGGGCAGGTCGGCCAAGCAAGGCATGATAAGGGCTCTCTAGATCCACCACCTCAAACCAAACTGCCTCACGACGGAAGTGATCGTTGTCTCCGAACAGGACGTCTATCTTGATCTTGCTGATTGGTGAGGATGATAGGCCGGGTACTATGCCGTGGAAGATGGTCCAACTGGGTCAGAGCTGCTTCGTCTTGATGTTCAGCTTCTCCATGGTGTCACGGTACATTATGTTGATACTGCTTCCGCCATCTATCAGAACTCGGGAGAAACGAGCAGCCCGTCTCTCCGTTGCAAAGGTGGCATCCAGTGCCAAAGCATAAGAACCCGAAGAAGGCATCACCTCTGGGTGATCAGCCCGGCTCCAGCTGATGGGCTTTTCAGACCAATGCATGAACTCTGGATCTTTGGAGGCGACTGCATTGACTTCTTGGTGCTGTCGGCGCTGGCTGCGCCTGTCTTCGGCTTGGCTTGTAAAGATGACATAGGCTGCATGCTCATCAGGGAACTCGTCTTGAATGCCTCCGACTGCTGGGCGGGCGGCCGGCTATTGAGGAGCCGGAGGCGGAGGGCCAGTAGGCGGAGGAGGCAGCAGTCCTTCGCCCTTGGAGATTCGGGTGATCCAATGGCACTTCTGGGTTGTGTGATTGGATGGCTTCGCGCCACTGTGGAATTTGCAGGGAGCATCAAGGGTTTGCTCGTACGAAAAGGCAGGCTGCCAAGCTAGCCTGCCACCTTTCTAACACTTGGGTATAGGCTGCCCCTCCGGCTGCTCATCTTCGACTGTTGCCACCTGCTGACTGGTGGAAGTTGGCATAGGGGCCTTGCGCTTGTTGTCATTCTAGTGCGGGCGCCGATTGGTGTCGCCAGCCGATGTTTTCGGAGCCGAAGGGAGCACCTTTCCAGAGGCGTCCACTCGGAGCTCTGTCTTCATTGAGGAGTCGGCGGTGGCGTACTTGTCTGCTATGATCAGTAGCTCATCAAGTGTAGCCGGCTCATCGCAGAGAAGTTGGTGCTTGAGGAGGGTGCCTTCTCGACAACCGGCAGTGAAGTACTCTATTGCTTGCACCTCGTGCACCCCTTCACAGGAGTTCCGGAGCTCGGCCTAGCGCGTCAGGTAGTCGCGGCTGGACTCGGTCGGGCCTTGGACGCACAAGGAAAGTTGGCGGGGCTTGGGTGCCCGCTTGTATATGCTGGTGAAGTTGCGGATGAAGACTTCTGTGAAGTCCAACCAGCTGTTGACGCTGTAATGCTTGAGGCTGTTCAGCCAGGTGCGTGCCGTGCCTTGAAGCATGACGGGGACGTACTTCATGGCAATGCGCCTGTTGCCATTTGCTATGCTGACTGTTGTGGAGTAATCTATCAACCAGTCCTCCGGCTTCAGCGAGCCATTATATTTGGGTGTGTCTCTTGGAAGCGAGAACCCTTTGGTAAAGGGATCGTCATGAATGTGGGGCCCAAAACAAGGCGGGCCGACATCATCTTCCTCTTCTAGTGCCAGGGATCGCGCCAGGCGGTCGTTCCGGTGGCGGGCGTCGTTCTCGCCGACTCCTTCGCGGCGGCCTAGCCGGTCGCCGAGTGTTGGGTGTCCAACAAGGGGCGGGGACGGATATCTCTCTCTGCGGGGCGGAGGAGGGGGCGGGCGATCACCTCACCGTTCCAAAGCTCGTGGGCGGCCATATTTTTGTCACGCTCGATGGTGAAGCGAGTTCGACTGCGGCTAGCAGTCGTCTCCTTGTTATTTCGCTTGCGGGCGCCGCCAGCAGTCTCCGCATCTAGGAAGTCGCGCCATGCTCTCGGCGAAGGGGAGGACTCTCGGTGTAGGCGCTGCCTTCTTGCCGTTCTGCAGCCGCGTCGATGAGCTACTGGACATGTCTCGTCATGCAGCATAGCTCGTCGCCATCCAAGCCTTCCAGCTCGTCTGCTGCCGCCTGAGCGGCACACAGGTTCTCGAGTGGCGTGGCGTAAACTAGGCAGTCAGCCCCGAGCATTCTAGCGATGGCCGCGCCGCGCTTCTTGACAGCGCCAAACCGGCTAGGGCCTACAGCAGCCGGTGTGCCAGAGGTGGCACGACTGACCTCACGCTGATAGGCCTCGGTGAGGCGTCTCATGGTGGCTATCTTCTTGACGTTCTTGATGAGAGCAAGGCGGCGAGCCTCCAGTGTCTCGGCGTCGGCGTCCGCCGGAATGGGCGCAGACAAGTCGTGTAGTGTCGTCTGCAGAGCGTCGTGGGAGTTCTCGTTGGAGGCGGCGCCGTGGCTCATGACCAGTACCTCGGTGACGATGTTGCCGTTGCTGTCGGCGCGAGTAAGAGGGTCATCGATGACCACCACGTTGGTGGGGAAGGCGTCGAGGGATGCCATGTCAGAGTCGACGAGCATCGGGTCGGTGGAGCCGATCGACTCCAGGTCGGAGGTGGGCTCGCTGGCGATATCAAGCTTGCCAAGGAGGTTGATGAGGAAGCACTTGGAGCTGGTTGCACCCACGTCTGGCGTGGGCTCGTTGGAGAGGCAAACCTCACCGAGAAGATCGACGCGGCAACTTGCTGCGCAGGCGACATCGATGCCATGCAGCGTGTCGGGGCTAAGCACCATCGGGTGTGCCGGGCTGGCTACACTCGCTAGGAAGGAAGAGGGTTCTCGTACAGAGCAGGTCTCCGGATGACGGTGCACTTGGCCCCATGGTGGGCGCCAAATGTCGGGTGGTAGGTGCGACATATGCCAACGGGTGGCTAATCATTGTGGGAGCCAGTAAGACATCGCCGGTGCCTGGAAATGGGATGAGGCGAAGACATGCACGCCGACGAATCTTACCCAGGTTCGGGGCTCTCCTAGGAGATAACACCCCTAGTCCTGCTCTGCGGGGTCTCCGCATAATCACTGAATAACAAGTAGCTACAAGAGGCTCCTTGAGCTGTTCGGCTAGAGGAGGAAGAAGGGCAAGGCTAGATCTCCTCTTCTCTCTATGTGGTGTGTGTAGTTCTCATGGATCAACCCTTTGCATGGGTGCCCTGGGGGGTTTATATAGGCCTACCCCCAGGGGTACAATGGTAATCCGGCCGGATGTGGGTCTAGACCGTTAGTGTCCATGGTCGCCGGCTTCTCCGTCGGCCGCTGGGGCACGCCGACTGGTGGGTCCCGCCGGCTGCCGGCCTCTGGGTCGACAGGCTGGGCCCACCGCCCGGGGGCCTTGTCGGTTGCTGGTTACTGTATCCCCACTCTTGGTGACGATGGCTTTGTCGGGGTAAGCATGGCTACAGTGCCGCCGCCTGGCGGGCGCTCACTGTAGCCTTACCCCATCTCATCTGCTTAATGGTGCACAGACTTCTAGGGCGAGGGGAGGCCGGCTGTTGGAAGCCGGCTCCCTCCCATGCCGACTGGTTAGGGCTGGTTGCCTTCTAATAACTCTCTGGCAGGGGGGCCCGCCACCTGCGGGCCGTACTGACAGCCTGTCGTGGGCGATGTCATGGTCAATGTGGCAACAGTGCCGCGCCGGACGAGGGATGGTCGCCCGGTATGGCACACTGTGGCCACGCTCGCTCCAGAATTCAGGGGTGGCAGGCTTCACTGTAGCCACGACTCGTCACATCACCGTTATGTGGGTGCAAACTTTGAGGGTGTTGGTCGGGCCGCCTGCTAGGAGTCAGCCACTCTGGTGGCCGCCTGCTAGGAGTCGGCCTACTTTGGGAGGTGTTGTTGAGCCTGTCCGCCTTCCAGCAGCCGGCCACTGGGCCAGCTGGATTGGAGAAGGCGGCCTTTCGTCTTGGTTGTTTTGAGGGCTCAGTCGGCCCGATGTTTTTTGAAGAGCCAGGGAGCCAGTTAGGCTACTCGTGGTCATTTACTCTGACATCGCCCTTATCCAAATTTTCAGTAACCCCGCCTTGTTACTCCTGCCTAGTAAAATTTTCAGTTGCCGCGGTATTTCCTCAAACACCACCTTACCCCCCACCACACACACCACACACTCCACAAAACCTGCGCTCACCGACACACACCACCCCTGTAACCATTGGTAGGTCACTGCCATTGCCACCGCCTCCATCCTCAACCTCTGCCTGTGTGCTGGGGAGATTGAGGAGCCAATGGCCCAAGAGAGGTTTATCATGGCCTTTTCACCCGACATCGGCGAGGTGGTCGCCGAGGTGTCCCCGTCGTCCTCGACGGGCTCTTTATCGATCCGCCGTCGCCGGTCCCCCGATCCGCCAGCCGCCGCACCACTATGCTGGTTCGAGGACTTCCCCGTCCTCCCTCGGACCCGGCAGTCGACAAGGTCCTACCTTGGAGTCTGTCTGCGGCGGTGGGGGACATGGGTCACCGAGATTACAGATCGGGAGACCCACACCCACCGGTGGCTAGGTAGCTTCCACACGTCCGAGCTCGCGGCCATGGAGTACGACCGCTGGCAGGTCATCTACCACGATGCGACGGCTAGGCTCAATTTCCCCTTCATCACACGTCTGGTCCACCTGGTTCCGCCGGAGCCAGGGCGGTGAGCTCGTCTATGGTGCGAGAGGACCGCGAGGCATGGGAGTGCCTCGAGGCCGAGGCCGCTGACAAGGCCTACATGCAAGAGCTCCGCCGTCAGCACCCGGATCTTGTGGAGGCGGAGCGGGCGATCTTTGCTGGCGCGGAGGGCGGCGAGGTTATCGCGCTCTCCTTCGATGACGAGGTCGAAGGCCGCGAGGACGGCGGAAAGATTATCGCGCTCTCCTGCGATGACTAGGTCAAAGGCATTAAGGACGGTGGCATGGAGGGCGTCGATGTTATCGTGCTCTCCTCCGATGACGAGGTCGAAGGCAGCGAGGACGACGGCACGGAGGGCATCCTAGTGGGCGGCGAGGATGAGGAGATCGACGTCGACGAGTGGAGGAGTGCCTTCCCCAACGACCCCGATGACGGCACTGGCCCGGACCCGGCTCGTGGCACACCATACCTGACGAGGAAGGATTGGCTCGACCTCTACTTTGACCGAAAGTAGTTTAGCTTAGTTTAAATTTATGTTTTATGTTTGGTTATGCATAACTATCTATGTTTATGTTTGAATGCATGCTACTTTCGGTTGAACCTGCTTTGAATTTGATCAAATTGAAGTTTACAACAATAAGTTTAGGCGATCGACAAGAAACGGCCAAAAATTGCCGCAGTATATATATATATATCCACTAATTGTTTTAGTCCTTTAACTTTTAAAGGATCGGCTAGAGATGGCCTTATGCCTTGTTTATTTTAGTTCTTCACAATGTGATGCTCTATATGTGCAACTATTTGCCGTGCAATTCAATTTCATCAATAACAGTTTCAACAATACCACTATGAATTACGATATTTGCTTGCTGTTAAGGATATTGTAGTTAACATGCCTTTTCGTTTTTTAACAATAACTAGTGTACTTTAGACCCGCACAATACTAGTTTGAATGACTATTTTCTTGTTTATAAATGTTATGCCTGATGCATTTAACACACCTTTCCACTTCTTGTTTTGCTTAACTAGCGTGCTTAAGCCTGCACACTGAAGCTATCATTTGTAGATTATGTTGTCTACCATGAATATGTTTGGTTGATGTTTAGCTTGTTGTGCTTAACATGCCTTTATATGTACTCATACAGGACAATACTGAAAACAGTGTTGTTTTTTCCATCAAGGTTAGTTTCATCGCATTGCTTATATGTACTCACTGTTCAGGATCTCGGTAGCTGGTACCATATAGCCTTGGGGCTGATAAGGGATTAATCATCGAATCAGATATTTCACTGAATATATCTGTAACCCATTTATTAGTAGGTTAACTAGGCCATATTTAATATATCTGAGGCTACATAACAACATGCATTGTAGAAGAAGAAGAAGAAGAAGAAGAAGGAGAAGAAGAAGGAGAAGAAGAAGCAGCAGCAGAAGAAGAAGAAGAAGAAGAAGAAGAAGAAGAAGAAGAAGAAGAAGGAGGAGAAGGAGAAG
>NC_057813.1:446146756-446245019 GCF_018294505.1 Triticum aestivum
AATTGCCTTAAGAGGCTGCATTGTACTTCTGTCGCGAGAGACGTTGTATGTTCCTCTGTTCGGAGGGAGCGCTCGGTGTTTCCGTTGACTGTGATGACTCCTCGAGGGCCTGGCATCTTGAGCTTGAGGTATGCGTAGTGCGGCACCACGTTGAACTTTGCAAACGTGGTCCGTCCGAGCAGAGCATGATAGCCGCTGCGGAATGGAACTATGTCGAAGATTAACTCCTCGCTTCGGAAGTTATCCGGGGATCCGAAGACCACTTCCAGTGTGACTAAGCCTGTACAATTGGCCTCTACACCTGGTATGACACCTTTGAAGGTTGTCTTTGTGGGTTTAATCCTTGAGGGGTCTATGCCCATCTTGCGCACTGTGTCCTAATAAAGCAGGTTCAGGCTGCTGCCGCCGTCCATCAGGACTCTGGTGAGGTGAAATCCATCGACGATTGGGTCTAAAACCAATGCGGCGAATCCGCCATGGCGGATGCTGGTGGGGTGGTCCCTTCGATCAAAAGTGATCGGGCAAGAGGACCATGGGTTGAACTTTGGGGCGACTGGCTCCATCGCGTATACGTCCCTAAGTGCACGCTTCCGCTCCCTCTTGGGTATGTGGGTTGCGTATATCATATTCACCATCCGCACTTGTGGGGGAAAACCCTTCTGTCCTCTGTTGTTCGGCGGTCGGGTCTCTTCTTCGTCATCGCTATGCAGCCCCTTGTCATTGTTTTCGGCAATTAGCTTGCCTGCCTGCTTGAATACCCAACAGTCCCTGTTGGTGTGGTTGGCTAGCTTTTGGGGGGTGCCGTGTATCTGGCACGAGCGATCGAGTATTCGGTCCAAATTGGACGGACTGGTAGTAGTTCTTTTGAATGGCTTCTTCCGCTGACCGGGTTTCGAGCCTCTGAATCCGGCGTTGACTGCCGTATCTTCATTATTGTCGCCGTTAATGCGGCGTTTATTCTTGTTGCGACGTGACCTGCCATTGCGATCCTTGGTATCCGGACTACCGGAATTTTTGCTAAGGTTGTTGCTCAGAGCTAGCCAGCTGTCCTCTCCCGCGCAAAAGCGGGTCATGAGTGATGTGAGGGCTGCCATGGATTTCGGCTTTTCCTGTCCCAGGTGCCGGGCAAGCCACTCGTCGCGGATGTTATGTTTGAAGGCTGCGAGGGCCTCCGCATCCGGACAGTCGATGATTTGATTTTTCTTAGTTAAGAACCGTGTCCAGAATTGTCTGGCCGATTCATCTGGCTGCTGAATTATGTGTCTTAGGTCGTCAGCGTCTGGTGGTCGCACATACGTGCCCTAGAAGTTATCAAGGAATACGGCTTCCAGGTCCTCCCAACATCCAATTGATTCTGCTGCCAAGCTGGTTCTTTAAGCTTGAGTGGGAGGTATTTGATGGCGTGAAGATCGTCACCACGGGCCATGTGGATATGAAGGAGATAGTCTTCGATCCAAACCACGGGGTCTGTTGTGCCGTCATAGGATTCGACATTCACGGGTTTAAACCCTTCGGGGATTTGATGATCCATTACTTCGTCTGTGAAGCATAGTGAGTGTGCGGCGCCTCTGTATTGGGCTATATCGCGACGAAGCTCCAACGAGCTTTGTCTATTGTGTTCGGCCCGGCTAGACTTACTGTGTCCGGCGCGACGGTTGTCATCACGTATCATGGGGCACCCACGCGATCCGTAGATCGATCTTGATTGTCTTGCCTTATCCTCCAATATATCTCGTAAGTCCGGAGCATTCCCCTGTGGCCTTGTGCTGTTCGAGCGATGCCGGGGTACGGTTCTAGTGAAGGGCCTAGAGGCCTCTCTGTCGCGGCCACGAGGTGGCCGGTCAGCCGTATTGTGCTCTGGTGATGCAGTTTTATATGCCTCCTCCTCTAATCGGGGGAGCAACTTGCATTTGGGGTAGCTTTTGGAGGGGCGTTCGAGCTCATGCTCTTCGGCCGCCAGGACTTCCGTCCATCTGTCGGCTAGCAGATCCTGATCAGCTCTAAGTTGTTGCTGCTTTTTCTTGAGGCTGTTTGCCGTGGCCATAAGCCTGCGTTTGAAACGCTTTTGTTCGGGGATCCTCAGGCGCGACAAATTCGTCGTCGTCGAGGCTTGCCTCGTCTTCAGAGGGAGGCATGTAACTATCTTCCTCTACCTCTTCGTCTGCCGCCCTCTTGTGAGGGCTGGCATCTCCGTCCTCCTGCGCTGAGTCTTGTTGGAGGGGGTTGTCTTTGGCGCTGTCTGGGGTATTATTATCTCCGGTGCCGGAATCGCCATTCTTGCTGTGGATGGACTTGGAGCGGCGCTGCTGACGCCGGCGCTTGGGCTGTTTCTTGGAGGGATCTTCCTCCGCTGTTCCTTCGCCGTTCCCATCCTTTGGGATATCCACCATGTATATGTCGTATGATGAGGTGGCTTTCCAGTGCCTAGTAGGCGCTGGTTCTTGGTTGTCTCCAGCATCGTCGTCCATACCGTCGATGTCTTCGGAGTCGAAGTCTAGCATGTCGGTTAGATCATCGACAGCGGCTACTAAGTGGGTGGTGGGTGGGTCTTGAATTTCTTCGTCGTCCGCATCCCAACCGTCCTGACCGCAGTCCGGTCAGGGCTCTCCTGATAACGAGAGATATTTTAGCAAGCTCAGAATGTCAACAAAAGGTGAGTGTTGAAAGATGTCCGCGGCGGCTAACTCCATGATCGGCGCCCAGTCGGATTCGATTGGTGGGGGCGCGGGAGGTTCGGAGTCCGGTAAGGAGTCCGGCACCTGGAGTCACGAGCTTCAGAAGGGACAAAGTCAGTATTCGGCTCTATCGCCATAAACGTTGTAGCCCCCGAGGCGGTGTATAACCACCCGTCCTCGATCTGCATAGTCGGCTTCAAATCGAGGGTCAGAGCAGACTCGTGTGCGGCCTCCAGGGCACTGTCCAGCAGCAGAGCTAAATCATGCCCATCGTGATAGTGCGGCGCGCTCGGCTGTGGCTCGAATCCGTTGAAGATCAAGTCTCCGCGGATGTCAGCCATGAAGTTAAGACTTCCAAATCTGACCTGACGGCCAGGGGCGTAGCTTTCGATCTGCTCCAGATGGCCAACCGAATTGGCCCGCAGTACAAAGCCGCCGAATATGAAGATCTGTCCGGGGAGAAAAGTCTCACTCCGGACCACGTCGTTGTTGATGATCGAAGGAGCCAGTGAGCCTATCGGTGACGACACAGAGGAACTCTCAATGAAAGCACCAATGTCGGTGTCAAAACCGGCGGATCTCGGGTAGGGTGTCCCGCACTGTGCGTCTAGTCGGATGGTAACATGAGACAAGGGACACGATGTTTTACCCAGGTTCGGGCCCTCTTGATGGAGGTAAAACCCTACGTCCTGCTTGATTG
Source organism: Triticum aestivum (assembly GCF_018294505.1). Lineage (NCBI taxonomy): Eukaryota > Viridiplantae > Streptophyta > Magnoliopsida > Poales > Poaceae > Triticum > Triticum aestivum. The sequence goes on from NC_057813.1 coordinate 446,150,132, forward strand.
ATATTGATGATGTGGATGTTACAAGAGTAGATCTACCACGAGATCAAGGAGGCTAAACCCTAGAAGCTAGCCTATGGTATGATTGTTGTTATTGTTGTCGTTCTACGGACTAAAACCATCCGGTTTATATAGACACCAGAGAGGGCTAGGGTTACACAGAGTTGGTTACAATGGTAGGATATCTACATATCCGTATCTCCAAGCTGGCCTTCCACGCCAAGGAAAGTCCCATCCGGACATGGGACGAAGTCTTCAATCTTGTATCTTCATAGTCTTGGAGTCTGGCCGATGATTATAGTTCAGCTATCCGGACACCCCCTAGTCCAGGACTCCCTCAATGACTATCTTAATGAACTTGGTATTACTCATGAGTTATCTGCTCCTTATACTCCTCAACAGAATGGCGTCATGGAGCGCAAGAACAGAACTCTTGTTGTGATGGCTCACACTATGCTTGATGAATACAAGACGCCTCGTCGCTTCTGGATTGAGGCAATTGATACTATGTGCCACATCATCAATAGAGTATATCTTCACAAATTCTTCAAGAAGACTGCTTATGAACTCCTCACTGACAAAAAGCCCAATGTGAGTTATTTCAAAGTTTTCGGTGCTAAATGTTGGATTAGAGATCCTCATCACAATTCTAAATTCGCACCGAAAGCACATGAGGGTTTTATGCTTGGTTATGGAAAGGACTCGCACACCTACAGAGTCTTCAACAACGTTCTTCACAAAGTTGTTGAAACTGTAGATGTGCGGTTTGATGAAACTAATGGCTCGCAAAGAGAGCACCTACCTTCTGTGTTAGATGAACCAACACCTGAGGAATATATCAAGTTCAAGGCTACCAAGGATGTCATTCCTGCCGAAGAATCTGCTAAAGAATTCATTCCAGAACGTGAAGAACGCCGAGCTGGAGCACCTGAAGAAAATGCGGATCCAATTCCTCGACGACAACCCGCTCATCCTCGCATTGCAAACAAAGTGCAAATTGAGAGAATCATCAATGACACCGAAGCACTGGGTCCTCTCACACGCTCAAAAGCTTCACATTTCTCTAACTTTTGTGGGCACTTTGCTTTTGTCTCTATCACAGAGCCCACTAAGGTAGATGAAGCATTTCTGGAGCCTGAGTGGATTCAAGCTATGCAAGAAGAATTACATCAGTTCAAGCTCAACAACATCTAGGAACTGGTCAATCATCCAGACCCTCGCAAGCACAACATCATTGGCACAAAGTGGATCTACCGCAACAAGCAAGATGAAAATGGCCTTGTGGTGAGGAATAAGGCATGGCTTGTAGCTCAAGGCTACACACAGGTTGAAGGAATTGGTTTCGATGAAACTTTTGCACTTGTTGCTAGACTTGAGGCTATTCGCATATTACTTGCTTATGCTAACCATCATGATATCACTTTATATCAAATGGACGTGAAAAGTGCATTCCTCAATGGTAAGCTTGAGGAAGAAGTATATGTTGCTCAACCCCCAAGTTTTGAAGATCCAAAGCATCCTGACAAAGTCTTCAGACTCAGTAAGGCCCTGTATGGCCTCAAGCAGGCCCCTCAGGCGTGCTATGATACTTTGAAGGAATTCCTCATGAAGAAAGGCTTCAAACCCGGTTCACCCGATCCAACTCTTTTCACTAAATCTTATGATGGTGAATTGTTTGTGGGCCAAATTTATGTTGATGATATCATTTTTGGCTGTACTGACCAACGTTATAGTGATGAATTTGCCTATATGATGAGTGAAGAATATCAAATGTCTATGATGGGAGAGTTGAAATTCTTTTTAGGTCTTCAAATTTGTCAATAGCGCAATGGCATATTCATATCTCAGGACAAATACCTCAAAGATGTATTGAGGAAATTCGGCATGCAAGATTGCAAAGGGGTCAAAATTCCTATGCCCACAAATGGACATCTATGCACTGATGAAAATGGTAAAGACTTCGATCAAAAGGTATACCGTTCCATGATTGGCTCTTTATTGTACCTATGTGCATCTAGACCGGATATTATGCTTAGTGTTTGCATGTGTGCCCGATTCCAAGCTACATCGAAGGAATCACACCATAAGACTGTGAAGCATATTCTTTGATATCTAGCTCACACACCAACACTTGGATTATGGTATCCCAAGGGCTCTTCCTTTGATGTCATTGGATATTCAGACTCTAACTATACTGGTGATCGTGTGGACCACAAGTCAACATCTGGCACATGCTATTTCCTCGGACGATCTTTGGTATGTTGGTCCTTGAAGAAGCAGAACTGTGTCTCACTCTCCACTGCAGAAGTTGAGTACATTGCTGCTGGATCGTGCTATGCTCAATTACTATGGATGAAGCAAACACTCAAGGATTATGGCATCAACGTGAAGAATGTGCCTCTCTACTGTGACAATGAGAGCTCTATCACGATTGCTCATAACCCAGTCCAGCACTTGAAGACAAAGCACATCCTGATTCGTCATCATTTTCTTCGTGATCATGTGTTGAAGGGTGACATCTCCATCGACCACGCAAGCACTGAAGACCAGCTGGCCGATATCTTTAGTAAGCCCTTGATTGAGAAGAGACTTAGCAAGTTGCGGTGTAAGCTAAATATCCTACAATCTTCGAATGTTCTCTGAAAAGCACACACATCCTAACACTTATGCTGACTTGATGACTTAGATGTGCAACACACAAAGTAATGTTTTTCTTCAATCAATGAAGACTAACCCTCTAAGTGTGAAGAAATTAATGAAGAAATTGATTCTCAGAACCTTACGAGAATTGTACGCGGTGTCTGAAATCAGCTTTCTTATACGGTGGGTTACGCCACCAACCAAAGTTGAAAATCTTCAATCTGAGTTTTTCTTCATTTTTGAAATTCCTCAGTTTTTCAAATTCTTCAACTTTGCATTGTCTTCAATCTTTCCGTCGTTGTTCTTAATTTGACTATATATATATATATATATATATATATATATATATATATATATATATATATATATATATATATATATGAGTTTATGTCCTCTACAACATTCACTTATTGCTAATTCTTCAAGTTGTTTTTTTGCTAAGTTAATGTGATCGGACCCTACCCCCTCTATGCTAAACTCAACCCAGTTTGTTCACAAATTCTTCATGTGCGTTCTATTTGAAACTCGTTCAAAATCTTCACCGTGTCCTTGACTGCTGAAGAAATTGCGAACGGAACTTTTAACTTATCTTATCAAAATTTTCAGCCTTGCCACTCAAACCGTTTCGCATCCCATGATAATACTTAGCTTTTCACCCATGATCTTACACGATCGCCACAAGAGGACGAGAAGGGCCAGGGGCACGTTCGTTCGATTTCCTCGGGCATACAATTTTTCACTCGAACTATAAATACCCCCTCCCCCTCCTCACTTCGTTTTTACTCTGCTCGTTCTCACACCCGCTCGAGCTTCTCAAACCCTAGCGCCGCTGCTACCTCATTGTCGCCAGTGAGGAAGAGCTTCACTGCCTCGACCTCGTCGCCGTCGTACTCGCGCCGGTTGCAGATTTCTTCACTCCACCACCGCCATAGCTATCTTCCTCTACCGAGTTAGGGCGTGGAAGATCTGACTTGACAAACTTCACATCTACACTTCCCAGTTCGTCGTGTTCTTCAACTAGGGTAATTAAAAGTTACTTTTTACTGCCCTCTTTGATTCATATGTTTTCTTGAAAATCTTCAAAGGTGTTTATTCTTCAAATCTTCACACACTGAACACCTCACATGTTATCTGCTCTTGATTCGTTTCTCTAAGCAATAATTTTTCTTCAAGATTCCTCAATTGTGTGGATCTTCGATCTACACAACTCTGGAACCTAAGACAAAGAATGCTGAGTGAAATTCTTCAAGACTCATCTGGTCAAATTCCTCAAACTTTCCTTTTGAAAAACCTTCTGAGAACGCATATGACCTCTCGAAATTCCTCGCAACTATACTATGTTCATAGGTACTCATGTACGCTGCTGAATCACTAGGTTCTCATCAACTTAACTCATTTGCAGCATTCCTGGAAGAAAAGTTGCATACATCTTCAGAGAATTCCATTGTTCAAATTCCTCAACTGAAGAAAATGGCTGATAAGAAGCCACAAAAGGGAGGAAAGAGGCCTGAGGTCAATACCGCTTTTGAGATTCCTGATGACATTTATGCTGGGTACTGCACACCCCCTGAGGAGGATAGAAATTAGCGCAAGGTGGGCATTCAAAAGATTGAGAGGAGATGGGCACGGGAATGGAGGGAGTACAGGTATGTTACTCCCAAGTATATGAAGAAATTTGCTCTCAACCCTCCATGCCCAAGACCTCCGTTGGCACCAGGCCAATTGGCAGATCCCTCCAGCCCCAAGCGCGGTGCGAATTATCCTAATGAATGAGCAAAGCACCAGGCCAAACTGGCCAAACAAGCAAAAGAAGCAGTGAGGAAATTCAATGAAGACCCCGCTGCTGCTGCTACCGCTGCTGAGGCCTCTGCAAGCAAGCCGAAGAAGGTGAAAGCACAAGTGCTCCCTAGGTGGTTTTGGTAATTAATGTCAAGATATCTCTTGTTGGACTAACACTTTTATCTAGTATGTTTCAGATAAGTTCAACAATGGAGTGGCATGGACTAAAGGATGTGGGAACTCCTTCAAGATGCTAAGGACAAAGGATTGGGTCAAGCTTCAAGCTCAAGACTCTTCATTTTACATTTTAGTGATCCAAGATCACATTGAGTCTATAGGAAAAGCCAATACTATCAAGGAGGGATGAGCTGTTGCTTAAAGAGCCTCTTGCTTCAAGTGCTTAGTGATATGCTCCAAATACCCTAAACTACTTTCCCACTTCCACACATATGTCCTAAACCTAAAGTCAAACTCGGCCCCACCGATTCTTCCTATCCGGCGCCACCGAGTTTGGATGTCTTAGCCACTGCCACAAACCCTAGGCAAATGGGTCTCACCGATAGGGATCTCGGTCTTACCGAGATGGGATTGTAATCTCTCTGTGTATGTCCATTATCAAAATCGGTCTCACCGAGTTTGAGCAATCAGTACTACCGAGATTATAATGCAAACTTTTTGGTTAAATTATTACCAAAATTGGTCTCACCGAGTTTGAGTAATTGGTCCAACCGAGTTTGCCTGACCAACTCTCTGGAAAGCTTATTACCAAAATCGGTCTCACCGAGTTTGTGTAATCGGTCTTACCGAGAATACGTTATGCCCTAACCCTAACAGAATCGGTCTCACCAAGTTGCATTTTGGTCCCACCGAAAATCCTAACGGTCACTAGATTTGCTAAATCGGTCCGACCGAGTTTGATTATTCGGTCCCACCGAGTTTGGTAAATTGTGTGTAACGGTTAGATTTTGTGTGGAGGCTATATATACCCCTCCACCTCCTCTTCATTCGTGGAGAGAGCCATCAGAACGAACCTACACTTCCAGCATCCTATTTCTGAGAGAGAACTACCTACTCATGTGTTGAGGCCAAGATATTCCATTCCTACCATATGAATCTTGATCTCTCGCCTTTCCCAAGTTGTTTTACACTCAAACCCTCTTTCCACCAGATCCAAATCCTATGAGAGAGAGTTGAGTGTTGGAGAGACTATCATTTGAAGCACAAGAGCAAGGAGTTCATCATCAATGCACCATTTGTTACTTCTTGGAGAGTGGTGTCTCCTAGATTGGCTAGGTGTCACTTGGGAGCCTCCGACAAGATTGTGGAGTTGAACCAAGGAGTTTGTAAGGGCAAGGAGATCGCCTACTTCGTGAAGATCTACCGCTAGTGAGGCAAGTCCTTTGTGGGCGACGGCCATGGTGGGATAGACAAGGTTGCTTCCTCGTGGACCCCTTGTGGGTGGAGCCCTTCGTGGGTTGAAGTCTCCATCAACGTGGATGTACGATAGCACCACCTATCGGAACCACGCCAAAAACATCCGTGTCTCCAATTGCGTTTGAATCCTCCAAAACCCTTCCCTTTACATTCTTGCAAGTTGCATGCTTTACTTTCCGCTGCTCATATACTCTTGGCATGCTTGCTTATTATGTATTGTAAATGTTAAACTTGTGCCTAAACTCCACTTGAACTTTAAAAAGGTTAAAAACTGCAACTTTGGTACTTAGTGTCTAATCACCCCCCTCTAGACACCTCTTCTCAAGGTCCAACAAGTGGTATCAGAGCATTGGTCTCCATTGCCTTGGTTTAATCACCATTGGAGGAAGATGGATGAGTCTACTTTGGGGAGTCTTAGACATGGAGTGCCTATTCTTGATGGAGAGTATTTTCATGAGTGGAAAAATGAGATGCTTGTAATTTTTAATCAATATCATTTGAACAAGTACATTGCTACCCCTTGTGCACCTTATGTTAACCCTATGCATCCAACCCATGATGAGTCAATTGAGATGGTTAGGAATCTTAGAACTACCGAACTTATCCTTAGAGGATTGCCTAGAAACTTGATTGGATGTTTGCCTACTTTTAAGTGTGCCTACACTATATGGAAATTTCTTGAGGAACGATTTCCAGATTATTCATTGAAAAATCTAGATGAATTCTCCATAAGTCTATTGCTTTGAGTAAAATGAATACTAGTGATCCTATGTTTGGTGATCATCTATTTGAACTTACAAACCTTATGCGTGCCAAAGTAAATGTTGGTATTATTAGTGATATTATTTCCGAAGCTATAAAAATTCATAGACAAGATCATTGTCAAACTCACTCTAATGAATCACCCTCTCTAGGATTTGATCCACCACATGATGATGTTGAACATGGATACTATGATGAGGATGATGATAGTGACTTCGATCTTGATGATGCAATGAGACATTTTGGTCATGGCAAATCTTCGGGGATATATGTCAGGAGGAAAGGAATGGGTTCTTGATAGTGGATGTACCGATCACATGACCGGAGATAAAGACATGTTTTGTGAGCTTGCTGATAATGATAGTCCTCGAAAGTACGTCACTTTCGGTGACAACTCAAAGGGTAAGGTGGTTGGCCTTGGTAAGGTGGCCATATCACATGATAGCTCCATACAAAATGTCATGCTCGTTGAATCTCTTGGGTACAACTTACTTTCAGTATCTAGACTTGCTGATTTCGGTTTTAATGTCCTATTTATTGAAGTAGATTGCCAAGTGTTTCGTCGAGACAATCATAAAATGGTCTTTACCGGTGTGCGTAGAGGTGATCTATACATTGTTGATTTCACTAAAAAGGCTCAACCTAAAACTTGCTTCATTGCTAAATCCTCAAAAGGCTGGTTATGGCATAGACGATTAGGTCATGTTGGTATGCGAAACCTTGACAAGCTTATTAAGGGAAATCATATCCTTGGAGTTAATGATGTCATATTTGATAAGGATAGACTTTGCAGTGCTTGTCAAGCAGGTAAACAGGTTGGAGGAAGGCATCCCGTGAAGAACATCATGACCACAAAGAGGCCACTCGAGCTACTTCACATGGATCTCTTTGGTCCCAACTCTTACAAGAGTCTCGGTGGAAATTCTTTTGGTCTAGTTATAGTTGATGATTTTTCAAGATTTACGTGGGTGTTCTTTCTCGATGATAAATCACAGGTCCAAAAGATCTTCAAAAACTTCGCTAGGAAGGCCCAAAATCAATTTGAAGTGAAGATCAAGAAGGTTCGCAGCGACAACGGAACGGAGTTCAAGAACGCAAATGTGGACACCTTTCTTGACGAAGAAGGGATTTCACACGAGTTCTCGGCTACGTACACACCTCAACAAAATGGAGTTGTTGAGAGGAAGAACCGGACGCTCATCGAAATGGCGAGAACGATGCTTGATGAGTACAAGACACCGAAGCACTTTTGGGCAGAAGCGGTTGAGACAGCTTGTCATGCAACAAATCGCTTGTATCTTCACAAGCTACTCGGCAAGACGGCATACGAGCTCCTCACCGGTAACAAACCCCAAGTTGGATACTTTCGAGTATTCGGCTCAAAGTGCTACATTCTTGATAAGCATCGTCGTTCTAAATTTGCTCCTAAGTCTCATGAAGGTTTCCTACTAGGTTATGGCTCAAACTCTCACACTTACCGTGTCTACAACAATTTCACCCGAAAGGTTGAAGAGACGGTAGATGTGAAGTTTGATGAATCTAACGGCTCGCAAGTAGATCAACTGCCAATTGATGTAGGAGACAAAGATCCTTCGGAAGCAATCCAAGACTTGTCTATTGGCAAGGTCCGTCCAACGGAGGTGAAGGAGAGTACCTCGTCCATCCAAGTGGAAGCTTCTACTTCACGACAAGGTGAACCAAGAGTTGATACGGAAGCATCCACAAGTGGGACACACCAAGATGAAGGAAACGAGGAAGTGCATCAAGATGAACGTCAACAACCTCCTTCTCCACCACGATAAGAGAACGACAACGCCAATAATGATGAAGGCCAAGAAGAAGAACAAGATGAAGAAGATGTTCAACGAAGACCCAAGCAAAAGCTTTCACGAGTTCGAGCAAGAATTGCTAAAGATCATCCCGTCGAGCAAATCTACAATGACATTCAAACCGGGAGAATCACTTGCTCTAAAACTCGTTTAGCTAACTTTTGTGTCTTTCATATCTAGCGTTAAACCTATGAAGGTTGAAGAAGCATTGGAAGATCCGGATTGGATAAATGCTATGCATGAAGAGCTACACAACTTTGAGAGGAACCAAGTTTGGACATTGGTTGAGAAGCTCGACAACAGCCACAACATCATCGGTACCAAATGGGTGTTTTGCAACAAGCAAGATGAAGATGGACAAGTAGTTCGCAACAAAGCACGTCTCGTCGCCCAAGGCTACACACAAGTCGAAGGTATGGACTATGGTGAGACTTATGCCCCCGTTGCTAGACTTGAGTCCATTCGCATCTTACTTGCCTATGCTAATCATCATGATATCACCTTGTACCAAATGGACATTAAAAGTGCTTTTCTAAATGGTGAAATAGAGGAGGAAGTTTATGTTAAACAACCTCCCGGCTTTGTCAATCCTAAGAAACCCAATCATGTTTACAAACTTCACAAAGCTCTTTATGGTCTTAAACAAGCTCCTAGAGCATGGTATAAATGCTTGACCAAGTTCCTTATTGAAAAAGGCTTTGAAATTGGGAAAATTGTTTCTACACTTTTTACTAAAAGGGTTAATGGAGAACTATTTGTGTGCCAAATCTATGTTGATGATATTATATTTGGTTCAACTAACCCTCATTTTAGTGAAAAGTTTGGAAAGCTAATGTCGGAGAAGTTTGAGATGTCTATGATGAGTGAACTCAAATTCTTTCTTGGATTGCAAATCAAGCAAACTAAGGAAGGAACTTTTGTCTCTCAAACCAAGTACACCAAGGACTTATTCAAGTAGTTCAATATGCAAGAATGCAAAGGTATGACTACACCCATGCCTACTAGTGGACATCTTGACTTAACCAAAGATGATGAACCGGTTGTTCAAAAGGTTTATTGCTCTATGATTGGTTCATTGTTATATCTATGTGCTTCACGTCCCGATATTATGCTAAGTGTGTCCATGTGTGCACGATATCAAGCTACTCCTAAAGAATGTCATCTTAAGGCCGTGAAAAGGATAGTGAGATACTTAATCCATACACCAAATTTTGGCATTTGGTATCCTGAGAGGGCCTCCTTCGATCTTGTTGGCTACTCCGACTCGGACTATGCCGGAGACAAGGTTGATAGAAAGTCCACTTCGGGTACTTGTCAATTTCTTGGTAGATCTCTTGTGTCTTGGTCTTCCAAGAAACAAAACTCGGTATCCTTATCTACCGCCGAAGCGGAATACATTGCCGCTGGTTCATGTTGTTCTCAATTACTTTGGATGACCCAAACTCTTAAAGATTATGGGATATATGTGAAACATGTTCCATTGCTTTGTGACAATGAAAGTGCTATCAAAATTGGTCATAATCATGTGCAACATTCTCGAACTAAGCATATTGAAGTTCGTCATCATTTCATTCGAGATCATGTTGCTAAGGGTGACATTGATCTTAAGCATGTTCGCACCGAAAAGCAATTAGCGGATATATTCACTAAACCTCTTGATGAGAAAGTGTTTTGCAGGTTAAGAGGAGAATTGAACATCATTGATGCTTCAAACTTGGAGTAGAAACTCCATTGGATACATGCAAGACATGAGCTTATGCCTAATCCTTGATATCTCTCTTATGATGGAAATCTTATGTCTTGGATATATTTGAATCTTGCATGTTATCTAACCCTTGTAGGTACTTGGTTGAATCAAATTCCATGAGGTTGTAATCTACTCATATCTTGAGCAATCTCTACGTCACCAAGTCTCTACACAAAGGTGGTTGAAGACAAGGAAGCACGAAACTATTCAAACATATCCTTTGACAAATTCTATGTTGAGCTTCATGACTATCATTTTTGGATACACAAGTGCTCTTCCTTGCAAGAACTAACCCATTTAGGTAGATGGACTCAAATTCCAAGTGGTCCTCCAAATTCTTGATGAGCTACATCAACCGTGAGCAACCCACGCAAGTTCAACTACATGGACATCACCACCAACCAAGGTATGTTATTCCATCTTAGAGAAGCTTTACTCCAAGCCATGAGCTAAAGCAACTCGACAAGATGTGAATACATCAAGATGCCAAAACGAAAAATGGTAACCCCATTTTGAGCTTAAACGATGAGTATGACCTATGATCAAGTGACCTCACTTGACTCCTAAGTCAATATACTCTAACATAGGTGACTTTGTTGCCGACCATCTCTAGATGAAGTTCTCTTATGTTCTCTTCTGTGTTTTTGCATTCGTCTCATGCATATTTGTTTCCCCTTTCAAAAAAACTTCATCTAGATTCCTTTCTGTTTGCTCTGCATTTTCTGCATCAAATTCCTTGCATATCATTCAGTAAATTCCTTGCAAATCTTTGTGAGATCTTATTAGTCTAGTGAGTGAAGGTGACAAGTGTTTTCTCTGCGATGAACTCGGTTTCACCGATTTGTTGTTTTCGGTCCAACCGAATCCTTTCGGTGCAACCGAAGCATACCTCTCGCTGCCACTGACTTCACAACAGGAAAAACAGTCTGCCACTTATTATGTGTTTCTTCTGATCCAGCTCCACTCAATGAATCTTGTCCTCTACAAGCATCACATTTTTTTATTCCTTTATGTTGTGACTCAAGGATCAAACCCATTCATGACAAATTCCAGAGGGAAAGAGAGAGAGATTACATCTTTATCAAGCCCTTCTTGGAAATTGATGTCAAAGGGGGAGAGAGAGATCACATCAAAGCTTATCTTTTAGAGAGAGAGATCACATCAGAGAGAGAGTATCACCTTCTCAGGGGGAGAGGGATCCTTCAGGGAGAGAGAGAGAGATCTCCAGGGGGAGAGAATACTAGTAGAATGTATTTCTCAAGGATCCCAGATGCTTGGTGTTCAAGAGGAGAGATGCCACATGTCTTCTTGAGGGGAAAGACATGTTCATATGTGCTTATTTGCATTAGCTTGCATTAGCTCTGTTCATTTATATCTTTCAACTCTGATTTTCTGTTCCCTATCTTCTCCTAGTATCCTATGCTAGATTCAAGGGGAGCAAGACATCTAAGGGAAAGAAATCATCTAAATTCATTGTATATCTTTACTCTTGGGGACATGTCTAATCCAATGTAGTACTTAGTACTCACTCTCTACATGTCATCCCAGTCTTGGTATTCTTGTGGTTTCTTTTGTTTGCTCTGGATAGTAGATATATTTGTGTTATCTAACCTTGTTTACGCAGATTCATTCCATCCTAAGCCAACTCAAGACTACAAGGTAAGTATATGCATCACAATCATGTGTATGAGGAATTCTTGCTGATGTACATACTGTTTGCAAGGACTCATGGGCATGAAGGTATTTCCTTTAATACTTTTTGCTCTGATGCATATGGCCAAGATACATGTAACACATTGCCTACTCTATCATGGTTATGTTATCACATGCTTCTATATTCCATATTCACATGATTGCATACATGTACGGGGAGCCTATGCTTGTTACATGTCTTTCCAAAGCTTTACTTGTTGTTCTTTATATCTTTATCTAAAGCTTCGATGTATGTTGTCATCAATTACTAAAAAGGGGGAGATTGAAAGCACAAGTGCTCCCTAGGTGGTTTTGGTAATTAATGTCAACATATCTCTTGTTGGACTAACACTTTTATCTAGTATGTTTTAGATAAGTTCAACAATGGAGTGGCATGGACAAAAGGATGTGGGAACTCCTTCAAGATGCTAAGGACAAAGGATTGGCTCAAGCTTCAAGCTCAAGACTCTTCATTTTACATTTTAGTGATCCAAGATCACATTGAGTCTATAGGAAAAGCCAATACTATCAAGGAGGGATGAGGTGTTGCTTAATGAGCCTCTTGCTTAAAGTGCTTAGTGATATGCTCCAAATACCCTCAACTACTTTCCCACTTCCACACATATGTCCTAAACCTAAAGTCAAACTCGGCCCCACCGATTCTTCATATCCGGCGTCACCGAGTTTGGATGTCTTAGCCACTGCCACAAACCCTAGGCAAATCGGTCTCACCGATAGGGATCTCAGTCTTACCGAGATGGGATTGTAATCTCTCTGTGTATGTCCATTATCAAAATCGGTCTCACCGAGTTTGAGCAATTGGTACTACCGAGATTACAATGCAAACTTTCTGGTTAACTTATAACCAAAATCGGTCTCACAGAGTTTGTGTAATCGGTCCAACTGAGTTTGCCTGACCAACTCTCTGGAAAGCTTATTACCAAAATCGGTCTCACCGAGTTTGTGTAATCGGTCTTACCGAGATTATGTTATGCCCTAACCCTAACCGAATCGGTCTCACCGAGTTGCATTTCGGTCCCACCGAAAATCCTAACGATCACTAGATTTGCTGAATTGGTCCGACCGAGTTTGATGATTCTGTCCCACCGAGTTTGGTAAATTGTGTGTAACAGTTAGATTTTGTGTGGAGGCTATATATACCCCTCCACCTCCTCTTCATTCATGGAGAGAGCCATCAGAACGAACCTACACTTCCAGCATCCTGTTTCTGAGAGAGAACTACCTACTCATGTGTTGAGGCCGAGATATTCCATTCCTACCATATGAATCTTGATCTCTAGTCTTTCCCAAGTTGCTTTCCACTCAAACCCTCTTTCCACCAGATCCAAATCCTATGAGAGAGAGTTGAGTGTTGGGGAGACTATCATTTGAAGCACAAGAGCAAGGAGTTCATCATCGACACACCATTTGTTACTTCTTGGAGAGTGGTGTCTCCTAGATTGGCTAGGTGTCACTTGGGAGCCTCGGACAAGATTGTGGAGTTGAACCAAGGAGTTTGTAAGGGCAAGGAGATCGCCTACTTCGTGAAGATCTACGGCTAGTGAGGCAAGTCCTTCGTGGGCGACGGCCATGGTGGGATAGACAAGGTTGCTTCTTCGTGGACCCCTCGTGGGTGGAGCCCTCCATGGACTCGCTCAACCGTTACCCTTCGTGGGTTGAAGTCTCCATCAACGTGGATGTACGATAGCACCACCTATCGGAACCACGCCAAAAACATTCGTGTCTCCAATTGCGTTTGAATCCTCCAAAACCCTTCCCTTTACATTCTTGCAAGTTGCATGCTTTACTTTCCGCTGCTCATATACTCTTGGCATGCTTGCTTGTTATGTATTGTAAATGTTAAACTTGTGCCTAAACTCCACTTAAACTTTTAAAAGGTTAAAAACTGCAACTTTGGTACTTAGTGTCTAATCACCCCCCTCTAGACACCTCTTCTCAAGGTCCTACAAAAGGCCATGGCTAAGAAGCCTCCTCACAAGCCAAGTGCTTCACCCTCAATGCCCTCATGGCCAGATTCTTCAAAGCCCTCACGACCTACTCAAATTGCTCCTCCTTCAAAGTCATCAGCTCCTCCGTCAAAGTCCTCAGCTGCTCCAACTAAATCCTCAGCACTTGTGCATGTCGCCACGTGCCAAAGGACTACATGCATCTCAATTGCTTCAGGAGCGTCTGCAAGTTCCTCTGTTACACCAAATTCCTCAACTAGCCCATCTCTACTGAAGAAAAAGGCCACTGCTGGACGAGGCTTTCGACCAAGTCCTCACAAGAGGCAGGTCGCCTTTCAAGTGCCCGCTGATGATGAAGAACTTGCCGAAATCATCAAAGACAGGCAGGCCAGGGCCGCTAGAGCCAAAGGAAGCAATGTGCCAATGTTACTGGATCCAAAGTTGATCCTAGATTTCATCGATCTATGGCACAAGGACCCAAACATGCCTTCGCTAGAGATGAACCTCACTCCTGGTCAAAGTCATGTTCTGACTGCCTTCATTGAAGAAGAAAAATGGAAATATGAAGAAGGAAGAAGAGTGAAGAAAGTGCAGTACAAGAAGCAGCGCTACCTAAAGGACAATGTCCTCACTCTTTCCCCTGAACAACTCATTGCATTACAAGCTGAGATCAAGCAACTGAGTGATGAATTTGATCGCTACTATGCTGACTGGCTTGGAGCCAAAGTCAGATTTGTGAAGATTACTAATAAACTCACTTCAAATGTTGCAGCCCCAACGCAACAAGAAAATCTTCAGGCTGAAGCATCTGTATAGCCTACTGAAGAGCATGCCAGCACCGTTGATGACAATCAGGCTGCTAAAGAAAATGAAAGTACCAGGGCTGATGACTGCATTCCAGTCGCTAAAGAAATTGCCAGGGCAACCACTAGTGTTGCGCCATAAGAAAAAGAAGAAGTCAGGGCAACTGCATTAGTTGTGCCTGAAGACATTCAACCAAATTCCTCTGCTCCTCCTGCGCCTACACCAACTCTGATACTTCCATCTGCATCAGATGTGAAGAAGACCAAGGCTGCAGAGCGTGCAGCTGTGAAGAAAAGGAAGACATCAGCTTCATCAGATTCTCCAGCTCCGAAGAAGATGAAGCCATTGACTAGCTCACTTGACAACCCGATTGATGTCGTTCCTGTCTCACTCATGCCATCAAAGGACCTTGTTCTTTTTGATGAAGATTATGTGATTCCCAGTGAATTAGATGAAGAAATTCCTTCTGCTGCTTCGTCAGAGCAGTTGGATGAAGAAATTGAAGTGGATGAAATCCCTTCAACACCAGTTGTCTCCTCGCCTATGCCTCAGTTTACTGCTGAAGAGGCCGACATTGAAGAAATGGAAGATGAAGATGTGGACACTGGTTGTACCACACCCGTGCTGAATGATGACTTTTGGGACAGTCAACACCCCAACTCTCCGCTGTTCGCCCCACTTCAATCAATTCCTCGATCCCCTGTCGTTACTGAAGTACAAATGGGATCTGAAGAGCCTCATGCAACCCCATCTGTCCATGAAGAAATTCCAGCCACTAGTGCTGATGAAAATGTAAATGAAGAATTAAAGACCCAGGCTGCAGCTGAAAAAGAGCCTGAAATTCCTCAGCATGTGGATCCTGAGATTGAGATTCCTGAGGTGGTGATGCAATTGACTGATACTCCTCAGCCCAAGCCAAAGGATCCCTTCTCAAAGAAGCAGAAATTCAAGGATGATGATTTCTTCGGCGAGCATGTTTTCTTCACTGAATTCAATTCTTATGACTCTACTCGTCTTAGAAGGAAGCGCTTTTGGAATGCCAGCCATGCCAATTTCTATTCTTCACTGCTTTTCAACAAAGACAAAGTCTTCGACCACGAGCATATTCCTCACGTGGACATGGAATCAATGCCTTGTTTCTTGCCAGTCCTCACTATGCTTCATGATGCAGGACTACTAAACTTTTGCTCTGACATTGATGATTGGAATGAAGAGCTTATTCTTCAGTTCTACGCAACGCTGCACATCACAGGTGATGCTGATGATATCAACACTTGGGTGTTGGACTGGATGACCAAAAATACTCATTATAAGGCACCGACCTCTGAATTACTTCATGCCCCGCCAATCAGTCCTCCACCTGAAGGTGCTCATTGTCTGGACCAAGAACCTGAACTTACTGCTCATTATATGCAAGTGCTTATGAAGCCTCTGAAGCCCGGTCAAGCCCCAAGGACTAATTTTCCTGTGAAGGAATTATTGTATGTGCCAATAACAGTCTATCGCATTCTGACGAAGACTTTGAGTCCTATCAAAGGCCACGACTCATCTGATGAGGAAATTGTTGGCATCATGAAGAATCTGCTATTCAACATCATGCATGACATCCCTGTCAATTATCATGATTTCTTCATGAGGACTCTAGCAAACGCTGCACTTTCTCTGTTTGAGCTGAAGCCTTATGCTCCTTGAATTATGAGATTCCTCAGAACAAGATCTTCACTCAACTACAAAGCTGACTTTCAGAATCACCTCAGCTACTTGCCCCCAATTGAAGTCCTCAAGCGGACACATTCCTCGGCTGATGAAAAGGGCAAGGCACCGACTATTATCGATGAAGGCATTCGTCCATTGGATGGTCAGTTTCGCAAAGCTGCATCTTATTCCACCAATGATGACTCTACCACTCATGATTCTGCTGCCAATGCATCCAAGCAAAATCCTCAAGCCACTGCTCCTCGTGTGATGACAGATCATGAGCTGCTTCTTAGTCTTCACCAGAAGGTGGATCGAAACCACAAATGGGTCAAGCATCAGTCTGGTTCTATTCTTCACAACATGACTTCTACACATAATGCAGAGAAGAAAAACCATTACTACCTCCATGAAGTCTTCGATCACACCTGGGCTATTCTGTCACATCTCTATGGTGAAGAAGATCTGAAGCAAATGGGTTTCAAAGAAGATTTTGACTGGTCTGCTCCTCCACCGAAGAAATACAAGAAAGTAAAGGTTCCTCCCTTGGTAGCAAGTTTGTTTTCTTCATCACGCGACACCAACGAGTATGAATACTTGGACGACACTACGGTAGGCCCTACAACAACACATGACCCCAACAACGCTGGCGCTCCTCCATCATCATGATATTCTTCAGGGGCGTTAGTCCTCATTTTTGACCCTTTTGGTCATTCGATGACAAAGGGGGAGAAATTTGAGTTAGTCTTTAAGCGGGTCTATCTTATATGGGCATTTTTTTGCTAAGTTACAACTCTCGTTCTTTTGATGACTTTGCTGGATCAAGTTGTAAACTTAAACTCTATGGTGGCCTGATACTCTTGTTGAGTTCTTCTGCATGCTTATTCCTCATTACTGTCAATGCACGCATGCTGAATTATATCATTCACCATATTTCATCATGCAATTCAAATTCTTCATATTATATGACTAGTGCGTGTACGAATTACAAGATATAGGGGGAGATCTCCATGATTCTACTCTTCAAATGTGCATTGCTTCAAAAGCAAATTCCTCACTATGCACATCTTCAGGAGGAGTTCTTCTATATCTTGCAATCAAATTCCTCAATATCAGTATTTACACTTCATATGTTTATCCCCATTGAAAACTTAACCTATATTGTCATCAATCACCAAAAAGGGGGAGATTGTAAGTGCATCTAGTGCCCCTTAGTGATTTTGGTGCATTGAAGACTTATAGGTTAAGGGACTGATGCGTTTGTGAGTGTACACAGGTCTATAAGTCTACGGGGAGTTTGATATTTACAGAGAATGTCAACCCCTAAAAATGAAGTTCTTCGACTGAAGACTTTGGATTTCTGAAGACTTTCTGAAGACTTTGAAAGTGAAGAAATTGGTGTGACCTTGAAGACCTGGAATTCATTCAAGGAACATGAAGTGTGAAGACTTTTGTTTTCGCAGTTTCATTTTCTCCTTCTTGAGTCATAGGAAACACCGTACTGTTAAAGGGGGTCGAGGAAATACTAAGGAAAAGTTTCCATGTGATGATCAACTGAAAATCCTAAACCTACCAATCCCTTCGAGTGAAGCCACTGGAAATCTCATACAGTTCAGTCAATTTCTTCAGTGACAGAGATGAAGTTCTTCTGGTCGCTGAGGAATTTGTTCTGACTGAGGAGTTAGGAATTCGCCAGTGCGGATTACCTACACAGTGAGGAACATGATAGCCTTGAGGAATTTGAGAATCAAAATTCCGACCATTGTTGTGCTACGCGCCAGCTGTCCCAAAATATCCTACCACCTAACGGTCATATCAGACAAGGGCATTTATGTCTTATCATGTCGGGCTGCTCCCTAGGCTATAAATAGCTGCCCCCTACAACCACTAGCTCGTTGGCTGCTCCGAGAGAAACTAACACTTGTCATTTGAGAGCATCCCATCCTCCGAGGACTTTGAGTGAAAATCATCAAGTGAGGAAAAGCCGAAACCCAAACCCAAACACCTTCAAACCCAAAGTGATTGAGCATCACTGAAGAGATTGATCCTACGTGGATCTGACGCTTGTTACCTTTGAAGACTGTGCTTCTTCCAGACGGTTAGGCCTCATGGTATATAGCATTCAAGATGAATTGTGGATCGCCGAGTGACCTAGTCTGTGAAGGTTTGGAAGTCACCTGAAGACTTACCACGAGTTATTGAGCGAGGTCTGTGTGACCTTAGCTCAAGGAGAATACGGTGAGGAGTGTGTGTCCAGAACTGTGTGTACTCAGGTTTAAATACCTAGCCACTCCAACCAAACGTACAACAGAGACAACAGTTGGAACTGGTCTACCAAATCATTGTCTTCACCAAGCTTACTGGTTCTATCTCCTCAACTCTTTCATTTCCTCATAACTGTGTTGTGTGCTTGTTCATATCTGTTTGAAGACTTTGACTGAAGACTTTGTCAATTTCCTCAGTTCAATTTCTTCAATCTGTCCGTCTTGATCCTATGTTATCCTGTGTTTACGCTTTCTGTACTCTGTGCTTGTCTTCATTTCATCATGATGACTATGCTTGTGTTCTGTTATGTTTACTTTTGAGTACTTATTCCGCTGCAAGTAGTTCTTCGCTAAGGAATTTCCTCACCAGCAAATTCCTCAGTGAAGAATTCATAAAAATCACCTATTCACCCCCCCTCTAGTCGATATAACGCACTTTAAAAAATGATGAAGAATTTGAATGCTTTGCTGAAATGATTAGGCTAGTCTTTTTGCGTACTCGCTTGACTGATATCTTGAAAATGCCTCCTTATGCAATGTATATAAAAGACATTATCACCAATAAGAGAAAAATACCGAATGTTGATGATGTCGCTTGAAGCTACGTCGGTTTTTCCCCAAAGAGGAAGGGATGATGCATCACAACGGTGGTAGGTATTTCCCTCAGATATGAAACCAAGGTTATCGAACCAGTAGGAGAACCAAGCAACACAACATAAACAACCCCTGCACACAAAGAACAACATCTCACAACCCGACGTGTTAAAGGGGTTGTCAATCCCTTTCGGGGTACGATGCTTCAAGATAGGCAAAGGACGTGAGGTAAATTTGTAGATAGGATAAATAGATCACGAAACAAATAAATTGCAGCATGGTATTTTTGTATTTTTTTGGTTTAATAGATCTGAAAATAAACGCAAGGAAAAAGTAGATCACAAGGCAAATATATGAGAAAGAAGACCCGGGGGCCGTAGGTTTCACTAGTGGCTTCTCTCGAGAAAAATAACAAACGGTGGGTGAACAAATTACTGTTGGGCAATTGATAGAACTTCAAATAATCATGACGATATCCAGGCAATGATCATTACATAGGCATCACGTCCAAGATTAGTAGACCGACTCCTGCCTGCATCTACTACTATTACTCCACACATCGACCGCTATCCAGCATGCATCTAGTGTATTAAGTTGAAGGAAAAACAGAGTAATGCAATAAGAACGATGACATGATGTAGACAAGATATGTTTATCTATTGCGGTAGATATGGATCCTGTCTTTTTATCCTTAGTAGCAATGATACATACGTGTCGGTTCCCTTTCTGCCACTAGGATCAAGCACCATAAGATCGAACCCACTATCGGGCACCTCTTCCGATTGCAAGATAAACAGATCAAGTTGGCCAAACAAAACCCAAATATCGGAGAAGAAATATGAGGCTATAAGAGATGAAAGAACTCAAATAACTTTCATGGATATAAAAAGATATAACTGATCATAAACTCGAAGTTCATGAGATCCCAACAAACACACCGCAAAAAGGACTTACATCATATGGATCTCCAAGAGATCATTGTATTGATAATCAAGAGAGAGAGAGGAAGCCATCTAGCTACTAACTACGGACCCGAAGGTCTACAAAGAATTGCTCACGCATCATCGAAGAGGCACCAATGGAAGTGGTGAACCCCTCTGTGATGGTGTCTAGATTGGATCTCGTGGTTCTGGACTCTGCGGCGGCTGGATGAAAATTTCGTCGACTCCCCTAGGGTTTCTGGAATATTGGGCTATTTATAGAGCAAAGAATCAGTCCAGGGGGCACACGACATGGGAACAACCCACCTGGGCGTGCCTGGGCCTCCTGGCGCGCCCTGGTGGGTTGTCCCCTCCTAGGGACTCCCCTAGGTGCAACCAGGGCCCATTGTGTTCCTTCTAGCCCATAAAAATCATCGTAAATTGGCGTGGCATTTGGACCTCATCTGGTATTGATTTCCTGCGATGTAAAAAACATGCAGAAAACAGCAACTGGCACTTGGCACTATGTCAATAGGTTAGTACCAAAAAATGATATAAAATGATTGTAAAACATCCAAGATTGATAATAAAACAACATGGAATAATAAAAAATTATAGATACATTGGAGACGTATCAGCATCCCCAAGCTTAACTCCTGCTCGTCCTCGAGTAGGTAAGTGATAAAACAAAATTTTTGATGTGGAGTGCTATTTATCATGTCATATCATATTCTTTTCTTCATAGCATGGACATTTGGACTTTTATGTGATTCAAAGCAATAGTCTAGTTTTGACATAATAATTTAGATACTCAAGCATATCAACAAGCAACCATGTCTTTCAAAATATCAATGCTAAAACAAGTTATCCCTAGCCCATCATGATCAAACATTGATCCATTCATGAAACACACTTGAATATTAGCTACACCCAATACTTAAGTACGATCATATTGTCCCCTAGTCGGTGCTTTTATAAGAGAGGATGGGGACTCAATTTCAAATTTTTTTGCATAAAGTACAAGAAAGGACCTTCATAGAGGGAAGTAGGGATTTGTAGAAGTGCGAGAGCCCAAAGCGAAAAAATAGAGATAAAAACATTTTGGGAGGTGTATCCATCCCACCAACAAAAACGACTTGGAGCATCCCAACACTTTCGATGCTAGATATATCATCAGCGGTTCCCAAATAGAAAATAAAGTTGATTCCTTTTTCCACCATAACTTTCACTTTCCATGGCTAGCCTTATCCACGGGTGCCCTCCATACCAACACTTTCCAAGGAATTTATTATTTGACAACATAAAGTAAATTCATTCTTGCATTTCGGGACTGGGCATCCCTAAAACCTTTGCCTTACTCTTGTGCAATGACAAGTGAATAAACAATCGTCGTGAGAATAACACATCTACCATGGAAAATATTAGTTACCCATTACCGTTCCGCGATCAAAACAAACACACAAAAGAGAAGTTCATTTTGAAAATTAGAGATGGCACATGCAAATTTGCTTAGAACGGCAAATGCATACCGCATATAGGTAGATATAGTGGACTCATGTGGCAAAACTGGTTTAAAGGATTTTGGATGCACAAGTAGAGGTCATACTTGGTGCAAAATGAAGGCTAGCAAAAAGATTGGGAAGCGGCCAACCAAGAAACGAATAATCTCATAAGCAAGCATTAAGCATAATTAACACCGAATAATGCACCACAAGCAGGATATTATTTTCATTCCATGATTATTGACTTCTGTGCATGCATAGGGAATCACAAACCTTAACACCAATATTCTTACTAGAGCACAATTACTCACCAACATGACTCACATATCACATCATCATATCTCAAAACTATTACTAAGAATCAAGTTTATTTTGTCCAATGATCTTTATGACATATATTTTATTCTTTATTTATCCTTCTTGGAATCTATCACTTTGGACTAATTTTCATGTGTTGCTTTTCATAAGCTCAAACAAATATAAGTCAAGATCATGAGCATAACATATTTTCTTTCTCTCAAAATAATTTAAGTGAAGCAAGAGGGAATTTCTTCAAAATTTTACGAACTCTCAAATAAATCTAAGTGAAGCAAGATAGCATTTCTTCAAAAATACTAAGCACACCGTGCTCAAAAAGACATAAGTGAGGCACGAGAGCAAGTCCATTGCTCATAAAAATTTAAGTGAAGCATAGAGAGCAATTCTAACAAGTCATGGCATAATTTTGACTCTCTCAAATAGATGTGTCTAGCAAGGATTGATGACTTAAAACACAAAATAAAACAAGCAAAGACACATACCATACAAGACGCTCCAAGAAAAACACATATCATGTGACGAATAAAAATATAGACTCGAGTAAAATACCGATGGTCGGTAGAATAAAGAGGGGATGCCACTCGGGGGCATCCCCAAGCTTAGTTGGTTGCTCATTCTTGGATAATAGCTTGGGATGCCGGGGAATACCCAAGCTTAGTCTCTTCTATCCTTCTTTCATCCATCGTAAGATAACCCAAAACTTGAAAACTTCAATCACACAAAACTCAGCAAAACCCTTGTGAGATCCGTTAGTAAAAGAAAGAAAACCACTACTATAAGTGCTGTGTCAAACCAATTCTTATTTTGTTTTTGTATTATATCTTGAAAGTGTGTTATGTCGGCTAGAGGGGGGTGAATAGGCGATTTTTACAAATTCGTCACTGAGAAATTTCAGGGTGAGGAAATTATTAAGTCACGAACAACTAGCAGCAGAATAAGCACTTAGGTATAAGCATAACAGAGCAATAGCAGAGTCATCATGATGAAATGAAAAACAAGCTCAGTGTACAAAAAGTGTAAACATAGGATAAGCAGGCTGAAGACAATGTGACTGAAGAAATTGGATTGAGGAAATAGAGAAAGTCTTCAGTCAAAGTCTTCAAACAGTAATGATCAGGTTCATCAACACATGAATGAGGAAATGAAAGGGTTGAGGAAATAGAACCAGTAGGCTTGGTGAAGACAATGATTTGGCAGACCAGCTCCAACTGTTGTGACAGTTGTACGTCTAGTTGCAGCGGCTGAGTATTTAAACTCAAGGACACACAGTACCAGACACGCAGTCCTCACTGTATTCTCCTTGAGCTGAGATCACACAGACCTCGCCCAACACTCGTGGTAAGTCTTCAAAGGTGACTTCCAAACCTTCACAGACTTGGTCACTCGGTAATCCACAATTCCTCTTGGATGCTTAGACCATGATGCCTAACCGTCTGGAGGATACACAGTCCTCAAAGGTAACAAGCGTCAGTTCCACACAGGAACAATCTCGTCGGTGATGCTCAATCACTTTGGGTTTGTAGGTGTTTGGGTTTGGGATTTGGGTTTTCCTCGCTTGATGATTTTCGCTCAAAGTCCTCGGAGGATGGGATGCTCTCAATTGACAAGTGTCAGTTTCTCTCAGAGTAGCCAACCAGCTAGTGGTTGTAGGGGGCGGCTATTTATAGCCTAGGGAGCAGCCTGACATGATAAGACATAAATGCCCTTCAATTATATGATCGTTAGGTGGTAGGATATTTTGGACAGCTGGCGCGTAGCATAGCAACGGTCGTATTTGAGGTAAGAATTCCTCAGGGCTATCATGTTCCTCACTGTGTAGGCAATCCGCACTGGCGAATTCCTAACTCCCCCGTCAGAACAAATTCCTGAGAGACCAGAAGATCTTCGTCTCTGTTACTAAAGAAATTGACTGAACTGATATGAGATTTCCAATGGCTTCACTCAAAAGGATTGGGTAGGTGTAGGATTTTGAGATGAGCATCACTTGGAAATCAGTTTCCCTAGTATTACCTCGACCCCCTTTAACAGTGTGGTGTTTCCTATGACTCAAGAAAGAGAAAATGAAACTACGAAAACAAAAGTCTTCATGCTTCATAATCCTCGCATGAATATCCAAGTCTTCAAGGTCACACCAATTTCATCACTTTCAAAATCTTCAGGAGAACCAAAGTCTTTAGCTGAAGACTTTCACTGTAAATATCAAACTCCTCATCGACTTATAGAGCCTGTGTACACACAAACATATTAGTCCCTTAACCTATAAGTCTTCAATACACCAAAATCACTAAGGGGCACTAGATGCACTTACAATATCCCCCTTTTTGGTGATTGATGACAATATAGGTTAAGCTTTGAACGGGGATAAACATATTAATTGAAAGTGCTCAATATTGAGGAATTTGATTGCAAGATATAGAAGAACTCCCCCTGAAGATGTGCATAGTGAGGAATTTACTTTTGAAGCAATGCACATTTGAAGAGTAGAATCATGGAGTCTCCCCCTATATCTTGTAATTCATACACGCATTTAACATAACGAATGAAGAATCTGAAATGCATGATGAAATATGGTGACTGATGTAATTCAGCATGCGTGCATAACATATGAGGAAATAGCATGCAGAAAAACAGAGCTAAAAGTATCAGGTCACCATTGGACTTAAGTTTACAACTCCATCCAATAAACAGTTCAGAAGAGCGAGAGTTGCAAGGTAACAAAAAGGACGCCCCTGAAGACTAACTCAAAAGACTAACTCAAATTTCTCCCGCTTTGTCATCAAATTACCAAAAGGGACGAAAAGTGAGGACTAACGCCCCTGAAGAATATCATCACGAAGTTGATGGAGGAGCGTCAGTGTTGTTGGGGTCGGTTGTTGGAGTAGGGCCTGCCGCAGTGTCATCCAAATATTCATTTTCATCGGTCTCACGCGATGAAGAAAATGAGCTGGCCACCAAGGGAGGAACCTTGACTTTCTTGAATTTCTTCGTCGGCGGCTTAGACCAGTCAAAGTCCTGCTTGAAGCCCATCTGCTTGAGATCTTCTTCACCGTAGAGATGAGTTAGAATAGCCCAGGTGCGATCAAATACTTCATGGAGGTAGTAGTGGTTCTTCTTCACTCAATTATGTGTAGCAGTCATGTTGTGAAGAATTGAACCAAACTGACGCTTGACCCATTTGTGATTGCGATCGACCTTCTGATGAAGACTGAGGAGAAGCTCATGATCAATCATCACCCTTGGAGCTATGCCTTGAGGATTTTGCTTGGAAGCATTGGCAGTAGAATCATGAGTGGCAGAGTCATCATTGGTGGAGTACGATGCAGCTTTGCAGAACTGTCCATCCAATGGAGGAACGCCTTCATCAACAATAGCAGTGGACTTGCCCTTTTCATCAGCTGAGAAAAACATCTGCTCGAGGACTTCAATGGGGGGCAAGTAGCTGCCATGGTTGAGTGTGTCAGCCTTGTAATTGATTGAAGACCTTGATCTGAGGAATCTCATAATCCAGGGAGCGTAAGGCTTCAATTCAAACGGAGACAATGCAACATTTGCCATAGTCCTCATGAAAAAGTCATGGTAGTTTATTGGAATACCATGCATGATGTTGAATAGCAGATTCTTCATGATGCCAATGACTTCTTCTGCATTAGAGTCGTGGCCTTTGATAGGACTCAATGTCTTGGTTAGAATGTGATACACAGTCCGTGGCACATATTGCAATTCCTTCATGAGGAATTTGGTTCTTGGGGCTTCGCCTGGCTTCAGCGGCTTCATCAACACTTGCATGCAGTGATTTGTGAGTTCAGGTTCATGATACATACGACACGCACCTTCAAGGGGAGGACTGACAGGCAGGGCATGAAGCAATTCAGATGCCGGTGCTTTGAAGTGAGTGTTCTCTGTCATCCAGTCCAACACCCAAGAATTTATATCATCATAATCTCCTGTGATGTGAAGCATAGGAATTGAATAATTAGTTCTTCATTCCAATCACATATATCAGTGTAGAAGTTGAGCAATCCAGCGTCATGAAGAACACTGAGGACTGTGTGAAGCATGGCAGTGATTCCATATCCACATGAGGAATATGCTCATGGTCAAAGACTTTGTCCTTATCAAAAAGCAGGGAAGAATATAAGTTTGCTTGGCTGCCAGTCCAGAAGCGCTTCCTTCTAAGACAAGCAGAGTCATATGGGTTGAATTCTGTGAAGATCACATGCTCATGGAAGAATTCATCAGCTTTGAACTTTGGCATCTTTGAGAATGGATTCTTTGGCTTCGGCTGAGGAGTATCAGTCAATTGCAGCACAGCTTCAGGAATCACATTCTCAGGAACCACAGGCTGAGGAATTTCAGTTTCTGCTTCAGTTGTAGCCTGGGTCTCCATTTCTTCAGCAGCTTTATCATCAGCACTAGTGGCTGGAATTTCTTCAGGAATGGAAGGAGTAGTGCGAGTTTCATTAGAGCCCCATTTGAACTTCAGTATGTACGGGGGACTGAGGAATTTGTTGCTGTGGCCTGAGCAAGGGAGAGTTGGGGTGCTGACTTTCCCAAAAGTCATTATTCATCACAGGCGTGGTGCTCCCAATGTCCACGTCTTCATCTTCTTCATCCATTTCTTCAACGCCTGCCTCTTTAGCCGTGAACTGAGGCATGGGCGATGATGCCAGAGGGGTTGAATATTGTCCACTTCAATTTCTTCATCCATCTGCTCTATCGAAGCAGCAGAAGGATCTTCTTCATCGGATTCACTTGGAATCACATAATCTTCACCAAAAGGAATGATTTCCTTTGATGGCACGCTTGAGAGAGGAACAACATCAATTGGATTTTCAAGTGAGTTGGTCAAAGTCTTCGCCTTCTTGAGAGCAGAAGACTCTGAGGAAGCAGATGCTTTCCTTTTCTTCAGAGCAGCTCGCTCCACAGCCTTGGTTTTCTTCACTTCTAATGTCGAAGGAAGAATAGGACTTGGTGTTGGCGTAGGAGCAGGAGGAGCAGAGGAAATTGGTGCAATTTCTTCAGGCACAACTGATGCAGTTGTCCTTACATGTTCAGTTTCCATAGGCGCAGCTTCAGATGCTTTAGCTGGCCTGACTTGTTCTTCAGGCGCAACACTAGAGGTTGCCCTGACAATTTCTTCAGCGGCTGGAATTGCGTCATCAACCCTGGTGCTTGCAGTTTTATCAGCAACATGATTTTCATCAGCGGTGCTGGCATGTTCTTCAGTCGGCTATGTAGATGCTTCAGCCTGAGGAATTTCAATGTGCGTTGGATCAGCAACATTGGAAGTAAGTCCCTTCGCCATTTTGACAAATCTGACTTTGGCTCCCATCCATTCTTCCTTGTAGGTGTCAAATTCATCACTGAGTTTCTTGATCTCAGATTGCAGAGCGATAAGTTGTTCAGGCGATAGCGTAAGAACTTGTCCTTCAGAAAGCGCTATTTCTTGTACTGGGCTTTCTTCACAGACGTGGCTTTCTCAAATTTCCATTTCTCTTCAGAGATGAAAGCCGTCAACATGTGACTTTGACCAGGTGTGAGGTTTAACTCAAGCAAGGGAGTGTTTGGGTCAGTGTGCCAGAGGTTAATGAAGTCCAGGATCTTCTTCAGATCCAACAGGAGGGGCATAGCATTGCCCTTGGCTCTAGAGGCCCTTTGCTGTCTGTCTTTGATGATTTCGGCTAATTCCTCATCATCAGCTTCGTCATCATCTGACGGCACTTGGAAGGCAACTTGCTTCTTGTGAGGACTTGGTCTAGTGCCTCGTCCAGTAGTGGCCTTGGTCTTCAGCAAAGTGGGGCCAGTTGAAGACTGAGGAGGAGCTGAAGAACTTGCAGAAGCTCCTGAGGCAATTGATATGCCTGTGGTCATTTGGCAAGAGGCAAGATGCACAGGTGCCGAGGACTTTGTTGGAGGAGCTGAGGGTTTTGCAACCTGAGGAACTGAAGTAGCTTGAGGAATATGCCGTGAGGGCATAGATGAGCTTGGCCGTGAGGGCATTGCTGAACTAGGCCGTGAGGGCATTGCTGAGGAAGGTGGTTTGCGAGCAGGCTTCATAGGCATAGCCTTCTTGCTTGTGGAGGCCTCAGCAACGGCAGCAGCTGAGTCTTCATTGAATTTCCTCACTACTTCTTTGGCCTATTTGGCCAACTTGGCTTGCCGCTTGGCCCATTCATCAGCATAGTCCCCACCGCGCTTGATGCTAGTGGATCAGCAATTTGGCCAGGTGCCAATGGAGGTCTTGGGAAAGGAGGGTTTAGAGGATATTTCTTCATGTACTTTGGAGTAACATATTTGTATTCCCTCCATTCCTGTGCCCATCTTCGTTCAATTTTCTGAATGCGCACCTTGCGCTCATTCTTCGTTTCCTTTCCATGAGTTGCCTCATCTGGTGTGCAATACCCTGCATAGATGTCACCAGGTATCTCAAAAGCAGTGTTGACTCCCAGTTTCTTCCCTCCCTTCTGAGTCTCTTGCCATCTGCCATTTTCTTCAGCTTATGATTTTGAACTATTGAGTTCTCTGAAGAAGTATGCGGCTTTTCTTCGAGGAATGCTGCAAATGAGTTAAGTCGATGAGAACCTAGTGATTCAGTAGCAGACATGTGTACCTGTGAATAGAGTATAGGTGCAAAGAATTTGGAGAGGTCATATGCGTTCTCAGAAGTTTTTGCAAAACGGAACAAGTTTGAGGAAATTGACCAGATATGTCTTGAAGAATTCCACTAAGTGTTCTTTGACTTAGGTTCTAGAGTTGTGTGGATTGTGAAATTCACACAATTGAGGAATCTTGAGGAAAACGTCACTTAGAGAAACGAATCAAGAACAGATGATTGTGTGAGGTGTTTAGAGTATGGAAGTTGAAGAATAAACACCTTTTGAAGATTTTATGGAAATCATCAGAATCAACAAAGGCAGTAAAAGTAACTTTTAATTACCCCTGACGAAGAACACGACGAACTGAGTGTGTAGATTTGGAAGTTCGTCAGTCCAGATCTTCCACACCCTAACTTGGCAGAGGAAGATAGCTACGGCGGCGGTAGAGTGAAGATGTCCGTGGCCAGCGCGAGTACGATGGCGAAGAGGTCGAGGCAGTGAAGCTCTTCCTCACTGGCGACGATGAAGGTAGCAGCGGTGCTATGGCTTGAGAGCTCAAGCAAGGGGAGTGAGATCCATCGGGGTAAATGCAGTCTGAGGAGGGTGAGGGGTATTTATAGTTGAGGTGAAAAACCACTAGCGCGAGGAAAATGGACGAACGTGCCCCTGACCCTTCTCATCCTAGCGACATGTGTCACCCATGTACAATGTGGTGGAGATCGTGGGTGAATAGATAAATATTATCATGGGATGTGTAACAGTTTGAGCGGCAAAAGCCAAAAATTCAGATAAGAATATTTTAAAGTTTTGTTCGCAAATTCTTCAGCTGACAAGGACACAGTGAAGATTTTGAATGGGTTTCAAATTGAACGCACATGAAGAATTTGTGAACAGACTGGGTTGAGTTTCGCATAGAGGGGGAAAGGGTCTGATCACATTCACTTAGTAGAAAAGGCAACTTGAAGAATTAGAAATAAGTGAATGCTATAGAGGACATAAAAACTCAACTATATATATATATAGTCAATGAAGAACAACGACGGAAAGAGTGAAGACAATGCAAAGTTCAAGAAATTGAACAACTGAGGAATTTCAAAAATGAAGAAAAACTCAAATTGAAGATTTTCAACTTTGGTTGGTGGCGTAACACACTGTTACGTATTGAGCTTGCCTTGGTTTTCCTCGAAGAGGAGTGGGTGATGCAGCAATAGTAGCGTAAGTATTTCCCTCAGTTTTTGAGAACCAAGGTATCAATCCAGTAGGAGGCTCCTCAAAAGTCCCACGCACCTACACAAACAAACTGAGAACTCGCAACCAACGCGATAAAGGGGTTGTCAATCCCTTCACGGCCACTTACGAAAGTGAGATCAAATAAAGATAGTAAGATAAGATAAATATATTTTTGGTATTTTATAATATAGATGCAAAAAGTAAAGATGCAAATAAAAGTAGATTGGAAGCAAATATGATAAGAGATAGACCCGGGGGCCATAGGTTCCACTAGTGACTTCTCTCAAGATAGCATAAGTATTACGGTGGGTGAACAAATTATTATCGAGCAATTGATAGGAAAGCGAATAATTATGAGATTATCTAGGCATGATCATGTATATAGGCATCACGTCCATAACAAGTAGACCGACTCCTGCCAACATCTACTACTATTACTCCACACATCGACCGACTCCTGCCTGCATCTAGAGTCTTAAGTTCATAAGAACAGAGTAACACAATAAGCAAGATGGCATGATGTCGAGGGATAAACTCAAGCAATATGATATAAAACCCATCTTGTTATCCTCGATGGCAACAATAGAATACGTGCCTTGCAACCCTTTCCGTAACTGGGTAAGGACACCGCATGATTGAACCCAAAGCTAAGCACCTCTCCCATGGCAAGAAAGATCAATCTAGTAGGCCAAACCAAACTGATAATTCGAAGAGACTTGCAAAGATAACTCAATCATACATAAAAGAATTCAGAGAAGATTCAAATATTATTCATAGATAAACTTGATCATAAACCCACAATTCATCGGATCTCAACAAACACACCGCAAAAAGTGTTTACATCGAATAGATCTCCACAAGAGAGGGGGAGAACATCGTATTGAGATCCAAAAAGAGAGAAGAAGCCATCTAGCTAATAATTATGGACCCGTAGGTCTATGGTAAACTACTCACAACTCATCGGAAGGGCAAGGATGTTGATGTAAAAGCCCCCCATGGTCAATTCCCCCTCTAGCAGAGTGCCGGTGAAGGCTCCAAGATGGGATCTCGTGGATACAGAAGGTTACGGTGGTGGAAATTGTGTTTCGTCCGCCTCCTGGATGTTTTCGGGGTACGTAGGTATATATAGGAGGAAGAAGTATGTCGGTGGCCGCCCGAGGGGCCCACGAGACAGGGGGCGCGCCCTATAAGGGGGGCACACCCTCCTATCTCGTGGGAGCCTTGGCTGCTTCTTGACTTGCACTCTAAGTCCTCTGGATCACGTTCGTTCCAAAAATCACGCTCCCGAAGGTTTCATTTCGTTTGGACTCCGTTTGATATTTCTTTTCTTCGAAATACTGAAATAGGCAAAAAAACAGGAATATGGGTTGGGCCTCCGGTTAGTAGGTTAGTCCCAAAAATGATATAAATGTGTAAAATAAAGCCCATAAACATCCAAAAGGGGTAATATAATAGCATGGAACAATCAAAAATTATAGATACGTTGGAGACGTATCACCCACCATATAAGAATGATGATTTCAGAAACCGCCTACAATTGTCGTAGGGTTCTAAGAATCAAATTCTTCATTAATTTCTTCACACTTAGAGGGTTAGTCTTCATTGATTGAAGAAAAACGTTACTTCGTGTGTTGCACATCTAAGTCATCAAATTTGCATAAGTGTTAGGATGTGTATCCTTTTCAAAGAACATTTGAAGATTGTAAGATATTTAGCTCACACCGCAAGTTGCTAAATCTCTTCTCATCCAAGGGCTTTGTGAAGATATTGGCCCTTCAACACATGATCACGAAGAAAATGATGACGAATCTGGATGTGCTTTGTCTTTGAGTGCCGAACTAGGTTGTGAGCAATCTTGATAGCACTCTCATTGTCACAGTAGAGTGGCACATTCTTCACATTGATTCCATAGTCCTTGAGGGTTTGCTTCATCCATAGCAATTGAGCACAGCAGGATCCAACAGCAATGTACTCAGCTTCAGCAGTTGAGAGTGATACGTAGTTTTGTTTCTTTGAGGACCAACATACCAAGGATTGTCCGAGGAAATGACATGTGCCTGATGTTGACTTGCGGTCCACCCGATCACCAACATAGTCAGAGTCAGAATATCCAATGAGATCAAAGTAAGAGCCCCTGGGATACCATAATCCAAGTGTTGGAGTATGAGCTAGATATCGAAGAATATGCTTCACAGCCTTATGGTGTGATTCCTTCGGTGTAGCTTGAAATCGGGCACACATGCAAACACTAAGCATAATATCTGGCCTAGATGCACATAGGTACAATAAAGAGCCAATCATGGAGCACTATACCTTTTGATCGAAGTCTTTACCATTTTCATCGGTGCATAGATGGCCATTTGTGGGCATAGGGATTTTGACGCCTTTGCAATCTTGCATGCTGAATTTCCTCAATACATCCTTGAGGTATTTCCCCTGAGATATGAATATGCCATTGTGTTGTTGACGAATTTGAAGACCTAAGAAGAATTTCAACTCTCCCACCATACACATTTGATATTCCTCACTCATCATATAGGCAAATTCGTCACTGTAACGTTGGTCAGTACAACCAAAGATAATATCATCAACATATATTTGGCACACAAATAATTCATCATCATATGCTTTGGTGAAAAGAGTTGGGTCAAGTGAACCGGGTTTGAGGCCTTTCTTCATGAGGAATTACTTCAGTGTATCATACCACGCCCGAGGTGCTTGCTTGAGGCCATAGAGGGCCTTGTTGAGTCTGTAGACGTGATCTGGAAATTTTGGATCATCAAAACCTGGTGGTTGAGCAACATATACTTATTCCTCAAGCTTACCATTGAGGAATGCACTTTTCACATCCATTTGATGTAAGATGATATTATGATGGTTAGCATAAGCAAGCAATATGCCAATAGCTTCAAGTCTAGTAACAGGTGCAAAAGTTTCATCGAAATCAATTCCTTCAACCTATGTGTAGCCTTGAGCTATGAGACGAGCCTTATTCCTCACCACAAGGCCATTTTCATCTTGTTTGTTGCGGTAGATCCATTTGGTACCGATGATGTTCTTCTTGCGTGGGTCTGGTCGCTTGACAAGCTCCCACACATTGTTGAGCTCAAATTGATGAAATTCATCTTGCACGGCTTGAATCCACTCATATTCCATGAATGCTTCATCAACTTCAGTGGTCTATGTGATAGAGACAAATGCAAAATGCCCACAAAAGTTAGATAAGAGTGAAGCTTTTGAGCGTGTGAGAGGACCTGGTGCATTTATATCATCGATGATTTTCTCGATCTGCACTTCGTTTGCAACACGAGGATGTGCAGGTTGACGACTTTGCTTAGGCCCAACAATTTCTTCAGGACCATTTTCTTCAGCAGCACCAGTGTGATTTTCTTCACGATCCAGAATGACTTCTTCAGCAGATTCTTCGGTAGGGATGATATCCTCAGTAGCTTTGAGCTTGATGGATTCCTCAGGTGACATTTCATCTAGCACAGGAGATAGGTGCTCTCTTTGCGAGCCACTAGTTTCATCGAACTGCACATCTACAGTTTCAACAATCTTGTGATGATTGATGTTAAAGACTCTGTAGGTGTGCGAGTCCTTTCCGTAACCAAGCATAAAACCCTCATGTGCTTTTGGTGAAAATTTCGAGTGATGATGAGGATCTCTAATCCATCATTTAGCCCCAAAGACTTTGAAATAACTTACATTGGGTTTCTTGTTAGTGAGGAGTTCATATGAGGTCTTTTTTAAGAAGTTGTGAAGATATGCCCTGTTGATGATGTGGCACGCAATATCAATAGCTTCAGGCCAAAAGCATTGTGGTGTCTTGTATTCATCAAGCATGGTGCGAGCCATCTCAACAAGAGTTCTGTTCTTGCGCTCCACGACGCCATTCTGCTAAGGATTATAGGGAGCAGATAACTCATGAGTAATACCAAATGTATCAAGATATTCATTGAGACTAGTGTTCTTGAACTCAGTTCCATTATCACTCATGATATGCTTGATCTTCACACCAAAGTTAGTAGAAGCTCTTGAGGAAAATCGTCTGAAGACTTCTTGCACTTCATTTTTGTAAGTGATGATATTGTTGGGGAAAGTGATCCACGAACACCTATGGGACCGGCGGACCGAGCCCCTTTCGGTTCGGCGGGGGGCGGAGATCGCACGAAGAGCAGATCGAGGCGAAGCACACGAGCAGTTTACCCAGCTTCGGAGCTCTCCGGAGAGATAATACTCCTACTGCTGCTTGTCTAATTGTATTCTGTTCTTGCTCGGGAGCGATGAATGCTACAGTACATTCGTGTTGCTAACGAGACCGAGCGTGTGTGTATTCTGGCCTTCGAATGAGCCGACCCCCCGAACCCCCTCTACGTTGTGCATGGGCCTCCTTTTATATGCTCAAAGGGGTCACCGACAGGTGGCAACGCAGACAAGGGTAAAAAAATAAAAGGAGTTGCGGTTGGTACAGCTACCTGTACAGTGTATCCTACCTAACCCTGACGGCAGGGGACAAAGGCATTGAATTCCCGTCTGCGTCGCCCAAAAAGTGCACAAAAGGACTGTCAGGGGCGCCACCGTTCGCCACGATGGCGATCTTGTCAGCGTCGCATGCCACCGCGCATCGCTGGCTGCACAGCCTCCTGCCACGCGCGCCTGGAAAGGCCCTAGGGTGACACGTTGGTGGATGTGCTGGAGCGCGGGTACAGGGTGGTTATTTGCCGCGGCAAGCACCTTGCTGCGGCAAGCGCCTTGCCGCGGTCGTTGTCTTGTCGCGCCCGGAAGCTTGTCGCTCACTAGGCCTTGCCAGGACGCATGGCGCGTCGCAGAAAGTTCCTTGAGATGCCTTGGTTGGCCTTCCCGGCAAGCTCCTCTTGCCGGGGCCTTGTCTCCTTGGCTTGAATACTTTGTTCTTGAATGGCTCCAAAGGAACCACGGAGGACCTTGGCGGTCGCCCGGCAAGCCTTGCCGCGGGGTGCTGCAACTGCCCGTGCACAAGTTCGGGATACTAGGGTACCCCTACTCTAGTACACTGACAGGAGCCCCCGGGCCTGGGCCACACACGGTGCCGAGCGCTGTTTGGCCAGGCCCAAAACAGGGCACGGGCACGCGCGGCCTGGGACACACCGTATCTTACTCCGTATCCACCGCGCCCTCCCCCAACGGCACGCGTTGAATGCGGCATCGTGGGAGAGATCGTGGGTGGTTTCTTTATTTGGAAGGGCGAAACGTCCGCCCCATCCCTCTTTATAAGCAGGGGAAACAGGGGCAGTTTGCCCACTTCGCCGGTTGCTACTCCATTCTCGAAAATCTCCGCCGTCCCCCCTTCTTCCCGAAGCCGAAAGAGGGCAGCGCTCCGCCCCCCATTGCCACCGACACCACCAACGCCGTCGATCTCCCCCGCCACCTCCGCCATGGCTCCGAAGGCCGACAAGGGGAAGGGCGTGAAATCGGCTGAGGCGCAGCGGCTCGCGGCGCTGCGAAAGGAGCGGGCCATCTTCCCCCCTCAGCTTGACGCGAAGGAGCTGAGGGAGTACTACTACCTTTTCTGGTCGACGGACACGCGAGCGCATCCGCGCACGAAGGTACTCCCGGCCAGCGCTTCGAGATTGGCTCCGAACGGGTACCCCTTCTTCGCGTTGTTCTTCTACTGCGGGCTCTGCCCGCCCTTCTCTGAATTCTTCTGCGATATCATGAACACCTACGGGTTCTGCCTCATTGATTTTACCCCCAATGCCGTTCTGACCATGGCAGTTTTTGCACATTTGTGCAAAAACTTTGTCGGACTCCACCCAAACGTAGCCCTCTTCCGCCACTTCTTCATGCCCCGAGTCGAGAGAGGAGAGCCCCTTGCCAGTGGAATCGCTTGGATCTCGAGAGTCGGCAAGAAATAAGCCTATCTGGAGGGAGAGCTCCGCAGCAAATGGGAGGAGTGGAGAGCAGAGTGGTGCTGGATCGTTGAGGAGAACCCGCAGCCATTTACCACCCTGCGCCAAGCCCCAATAGTGCGCGGCAACGATTGGAGCAACGTGGCCCCGGAAGATGACAGGTTGAAGATCGCCGTCACCCGGATCCTACGCCTCAGGCTTCCCGGGTTCATTGTAGGCGCAGTTGGCGCAGACTTTCTTCGCCGCCGCATCGCCCCCCTGCAGGAGAGGAGGAGACCAGCCTGGGAGTTCCAGAACTCGGCGGATATCATGAGGCTGCGCCCGGGCCTCAACTTCAACTTCACCGTCCTGGAGTTGGATGCGATGCTCCTGGAGCTGTTCAAGCGCGATCCTCAACATCCATTCATGTTTCCGAGGAGTGTCGTTCCATTGTGCAACAACTCTTCGCTCGACCGCATCCGCGCAATGATGCCGCTGTGCGATTCGCACGGGATCGTCCCGACTTGGCAAGATCCTGCAGACGACGTCGTGCGGGATTTCTTCGACGGCTTGGTAGAAGTGCCGGTCCGCGCCGACGAGCAGAAGAGCCTAACTCGTGACACCACCAACGCAGAGATGCAGTGCATCGCCACTAGGATGGACGAGGCGGCGGTGGCCGCTGCCACGGGTGAGTTTGGATTCACCATGGAGGAGGCGGAGGCAGCGGAGGCGGCAAGTCTTGCCGAGCGCGAGGAGTTTGTCGGCGAGGAAGAGCTTGCCGGGCCCGAAGATGAGCCGAGCGAGCCCGCCGAGGGCGCGGGCGACCCGTTGCAGATCGGCTCCTCCTCCTCCCCACCTTCAGCCAGCTCGCCGCAAGCGGAGCCCCCAGCTCCAGCAAGAAGGCGTCTCCGCAGGGCCGGGGACGTAGCGAGGTGGCAGACAGGTCAGCAGCCGCCGCACCGCGCGACGCGCTCGACCGCGGCAAGCGCTGTTGCCGCGGGAGCACCTCACGCTGCTGCGGCAACTGGAGCAGGGTCCTCCCGGTCCACCGCTACTACACCTGCCAAGCGGACAAGGGAGCCTACTCCTCCGCCTCACCGCACCGGAGGCGAGCCGGACTTCGATCTCTCCGCGCTCAGCTCCGACGATGAAGAAGAAGACTAAGTTCCCCTTGATGTACTTGTAATTCTCCGATTTTTGCTGTCTTTGTCCTGTATATGATTTGCTTTACTCTGAACTCATCTCTTTTCAGGACTCTGGCCCAGAGAGCGGCGAAGAGAGCCAAGGCCCCAATGATTGTCATCGAGGACGACCCCACCACGACGGCAGAGGACATGTCTGAGACCACCTTGTCGGACCCGGCAACCATTCCTCAAAGCAGCCCCCAGCGCAGCCCTCCATGTAAGTACATAATTTACTTCTTGCTTTCAGGCGTGCGTGGGTGCTCTTCATTTGCTGATATCTATCTGTTGGTTTGTGTAGGAGCAGAGCAGCCTCACCAGGAGGGCCCGGAGGCCGCTCCCGAAGTGCCATCTGCTTTGACTATGCCGCCGAGGGAGGATTCCCCGGCAAGGGAGCGTTCTCCGGCAAGGGAGAATTCTCCAGCAAGGGAGAATTCTCCGGCAAGGGGCAGTTCTCTGGCAAGGGACAGCGCCAGTGATCCTCCGGTGGTGGAGACCACGACTGCAGATCCCAGCACAGGTACCCCTTTTGCCTGAAAACTTCCCTTGGGTTCTTCTTCTTCTAACTTTCTTCATGAGCATTCGCTTGACTTTTCTCCCCTCTTCGGTCGTCAGATCCATCTGCCACGGAGCCGATGGAAACCGAGGCCGCCAGCGAGGAGAACGCGCACGGCAACAATGACGATGCCGCCGCCACCAAAGAAGAGGCCGGTGCTGATGATCCCGCCGGCAAAGAGGCCGCCAAGGCTGCCGCTGCAAAAGCTGGCGAGAAATTCGGCGATCGCGCTGACGGCCCCGAGGCCGCAGGAGCACCAAGTGCTACGCCGACCACCGATCCCTCCACCGATGCTGCAGC
Organism: Triticum aestivum; assembly: GCF_018294505.1. Taxonomy (NCBI): domain Eukaryota; kingdom Viridiplantae; phylum Streptophyta; class Magnoliopsida; order Poales; family Poaceae; genus Triticum; species Triticum aestivum. The sequence goes on from NC_057813.1 coordinate 446,187,809, forward strand.
ACCAGGCTCCGAAGAGCCCCAGCCCGGCGCCTACTTGAAGGCCGGCGACGGTATCTTCATCAAGCTCCCCTGGGCGTCATGCTCCAGGGCGCCGGTCGAGTGGGAAACCTTGGATGGAGAGGTGCTCGCCTCCGCTGGGTTGATGGTGGTCGACGCGCCAAACAGCAGCAACGACGAGCCTGAGGAGGAGCGGCTGCTGCGGAAGCTGCTGTCGCTCTACCGCGCCTGACAAGCCAAGCTAGCATCCCGAGAGGCGCTTGTCGCGAAGGCGGGAGTGGATATTGAGAAGCGCGCGGAGGAACTCCGGGGTCTGAGGCAGGAAACTCTCCGGTCCCTGGCGGAGGAGCGGGAGCAACTTCTTGAGGAGCGGAAAGCTTTCCTCCTCGAGAAGGCTGAAGTTGAAGAGAAGCAACGGCTTGTCGCCGAAAATCTATTTGCGCAGGAAGGAGAGTTGGCGCAGCGCAAGGTCAACCTTGACAGCCACGAGGAAGAGCTTGCTGCGCGCGAGCAAGCGATTGGCGGGGCTCTCAAGGAGGCAAAGGATGCTGCCACAGCTGCCGAGGCCGCCAAGAAGGAGCTGGAGGCGAAGGTGGCGCAGCTGGAAGCAGATCTCAGGGCGAGCGGCGAGGAGCTTGCCGCGCTCAAGCGTGAGCGCGAGAAGGACGTTGCCGCTCATGGTGAGCTGCAGGGTCTTCTCGCTGAGAGGAGCAAGGAGCTCAGCGCCGCCAAGTACTCCAATACAGATCTCGAGTTGAAGCTAGCCACTTTGACTCAGACGCTGGACGGCGCCAGGGAGTGGGAGGTGGCCTTGTCGGAGAAGATCAAGGCCGACGAGGCGCTGCTGGCGAATGCTGTTGCCGCCCACGACGCCTTCAGGGAGACTGGGAGCATTGGACTGAGGGTCTTGTGGATCTTGCCGCTGCCATCGACGAGGAGCTGGCGCAGCTGGGGATGGAGGATCTCAGGTACTCCTCCGACGAGCACCTCCAGCCCAGCGCCAAGCTCAGCTTATTCTTCAAAGGCGTGGCGACGGCCCTCCAGCGACTCCGGGAGAAGATCCCAAAGCAGCTGGCCGACGAGTCGCGCAAGATCTGCGCAGGAGCTCTCCAGAAGGTGCTGATGAAGGTGGCCTTCCGCAACCCAGGCCTCAACTTTACCAACGTCCTCAAGTCCTTGCCGCCGGATGCTGACCTGGAAGCATTCAAGGCCCTTGTCGCACCCATTGTGGACAAGGTGAGTGGAATCAAGAGGGTTGAGGGCGATCGCATAGATTAGGCCGCCCGTTTTCTTCTTCTCTTTGTCGCTGCTGGTCATGTCATGAGAACAATCTATTAGTGCTGCGACAGGCTATCTTGTAATATAACTCTATTTTGGGTAGAGATTTGCTATGTTATTCCCTTTACTTGATTCCTTCCTTTGTATGTTTTTGCCCTACGCTTTTAGGGAACTTGCCGGTGCAGGCACCTTAGCCGCGAGCGCTGAGTGCGGGACGTCAGCAGCCTGCTGGCGGTGCCGCTACCGACAAGAAACCTTGTCGCAACTAGTCGCAGCTCACTTAAATTGTTGAGCGGACTCGAAACAAAGTAAGGGCGCAGCTAGCTACGAGTTGGTTCCTCCGCGCACAGGTTTTCCATACAAAGCACGGTCGTTCAAGGAAGATAACTTAAAAATTTAAAACTGATTGCTCAAACTTTGGCAACTTAGCTTTTCTGTCGTTTGCTTCCCGGTAAGGCGAAACTTCCTTGAACGATGTCTGGTCCACACCATTATCTTCTTCATTCCCCCCGGCAAACTTGTGTGCGAGGGAACCTTCCTTTCCTTTTGAGAAAAAGAAAGAAGAGAAAATAAAGACATGGACCCTTATGGCTCGTTATTGCTTACCGGGGGTAGGTGCTGCACAAAGTGTCAGATAACACATGCAAATATAAAGTAAAATAGCATGAAATTGACAAGATGTGCGGAGCACATGAGTTTTACTTATGCACGGGATCTGCGCCCGGCTTTGTACAAAGGATTACATGCAACATCGGCAAGACTTCTACAAAAGGTGGTTGCCGGAACAGGTTCCAGCAACCGCGCCCTACAGGTAAAACTTACGAAGATGTTCAATGTTCCAGGAGTTGCTCACCGGAACGCCATCTTCGGTCTCAAGGCGGACAGCGCCAGGCCTAGTGACTCGTTTCACCCGATAAGGGCCTTCCCACTTCGGCGTCAACTTGTTGGAATTCTTGGCGGACTGAACGCGCCGAAGAACAAGGTCGCCTTCCTCGAAACTTCTGGCGTTAACTTTGCGGCTATGGTAGCGGCGCAAAGCTTGCTGGTATTGAGCAGCTCATACAGCAGCCTAAAGACGATCTTCCTCAAGGAGCAGCGCGTCATCTTGTCGCAGCTGCTCTTGCTCAAGCTCATCATAAGCGAGCACTCGAGGTGACCCGTATACGAGTTCCGTGGGGAGAACTGCCTCTGCTCCATAGACTAGAGCGAAAGGTGTCTGGCCAGTGGCTCGATTTGGCGTCGTCCTGATCGACCAAAGAACCACCGGCAGCTCCTCGATCCAGTTCTTTCCGAACTTGTGCAGCCTGTCGAAAGTTCTGGTCTTGAGCCCGCGCAGCACTTCAGCATTTGCCCTCTCCGCTTGACCGTTGCTTCTCGGATGAGCAACAGAAGCGAAGCAGACCTTGGCGCCAAGATCTTGGACGTACTGCATGAAGGTGCGGCTCGTGAATTGCGTGCCGTTGTCGGTGATGATCCTGTTAGGGATCCCGAAACGGCAAACAATTGACCTGAAGAACTTGACTGCTGACTGTGCTGTCACCTTCCTCACTGTTCCACTTCCGGCCACTTTGTGAACTTGTCGATTGCAACGTACAAGTACTCAAAGCCCCCGACAGCTCGGGGAAAGGGGCCGAGGATGTCGAGCCCCCAGACCGAAAATGGCCAGGATAAAGGGATCGTCTGGAGAGCTTGAGCTGGCTGGTGTATCTGCTTGGAATGGAACTGGCACGCTTCACACTTGGTTACTTGTGCAGTTGCATCCTGGAGGGCTGTCGGCCAAAAGAAACCTTGCCGGAACGCTTTGCCGGCAAGTGCTCTTGCGCCAATGTGGTGACCACATATGCCTCCATGTATCTCTGCCAACAGCTCTTGTCCATCTTCCCGACGAATACACTTCAATTTCACGCCGTTGAGTCTTCTTCTGTACAGTGTGTTGTCGACAAACTGGTACATACTTGACTGCCGGGCTACTTTTTCCGCTTCTTCTTGCTCTTCGGGAAGTTCTCCTGTTTGAAGGAAACGGACAATCTGCTGTGCCCATGCTGGAGCTTGCGGCTCGACAACAAGGACTAAAGGCACCTCTGCTGCTGCAGGAACATCCGCTTCTATGGCAAGAACTTGTGGCTCTGCCAGAGCTTGATGTTCCCCGGCAAGCTTGTCGGAGCAGAACTTGTCGGGAGCGTCTGCTTCAACGGTACAAACCCTAGGGCTCACCGGAGCAGACTGCTCCTCAACGTCCTTGGCGTTGATTTTGAGGACTTTCTTAGCGGCGGCTTCGGGGAGCTCTGCCGGAAAGTAGTCACCAGAAATCAACTTCCTCTTCTTGCTTTGTCCTGTTGATGGCGTTACAGACAGTTGAGTCAGCTTGAGCACAAAGATCCCTGGTTCGACAGGTAACTTAAGCGTGGCGCACTTTGACAGGACATCGGCAATATCGTTCTGAGCTCTTGGAACATGCTCCATCTGCAGGCCGTCAAAGTGCTCTTCTAGCTTTCTCACTTCATCTGATAACTCTTGTTCACTTGGCGGACGACAAGCTGTGAGTCACCCCTGACAATGAGCTTCTTGATCCCAAGGTCTGCTGCGATCCTGAGACCGGCAAGCAATCCTTCATACTCTACAGTATTGTTCATCGCTTGCTCCTTGGGAAAGTGCATCTGGACTACGTACTTGAGGTGCTCGCCGGTGGGTGCAACAAGTAGCACGCCCACACCGGCGCCTTGCAGCGAGAAGGCACCATCAAAGTACATCAGCCATTCTTTGCTTGCTTCCTTGGCGGTGATGCTCGTTTCTGGAATTTCTTCATCTTGTGTTGGCGTCCACTCTGCTATGAATTCTGCCAATGCTCTGCTTTGGATAGTTGAAGTGCTTTCAAACTTGAGGCCAAAGCTTGACAGTTCCAGTGCCCACTCGACAATCCTGCCCGTTGCTTCGGGATTTTGAAGTATCCTCTTCAGCGGAAAACGAGTGACGACTGTGATCTCATGTGCTTGGAAGTAATGGCGCTGCTTTCTCGAGGCCATGAGAAGGCCGAAAAGCAATTTCTGCACACCAGAGTACCTTGACCTAGCTCCCTGCAGAAGGGAATTGACAAAGTAAACTAGGCGCTGCACCATTTTCTTCCACATCTTCTCATGCTCCTGCGCAGATCCATCCTTGTCGGGACCAGAGCTTGCCGGTGAAGTCCCCTGCTTGTCGCTAGATGTGTCTGCCGTGGTTGCTGGCTCATCATTCGCCTCCCTCTCCGCCACTAACGCAGCACTAACCACTTGATTGGTTGCCGCTATATACAGCAGCAACTTCTCTTGTGGGTTAGGTGCGACAAGTGTTGGAGTGGAGGACAAGTATCTCTTTAAGTCCTGCAGCGCAGCCTCCGCTTCCGGAGTCCATTTCATTGGACCTGCCTTTTTCAATATTCTGAAAAATGGCAGGGCGCGCTCAGCAGACCTAGAGATAAACCTGCTGAGAGTAGCTACGCAACCGGCGAGCCTTCGTACATCCTTGACGCGCTTCGGTGCTTCAATCTGCTCAATGGCCTTGATCTTGTCGGGGTTGGCTTCTATTCCTCGCTGAGACACGAAGAAACCCGAGAAGCTTGCCGGAGGGGACTCCAAACACACACTTCTCGGGGTTAAGCTTGAGCTTGATCTTGCGCAGATTTGCAAAGGTTTCGTCTAAATCTTGAATCAGAGTTGCTTTGTCCTTGCTCTTGACCACTATGTCATCCATGTAGGCCTCCACGTTTCTGTGCATTTGCGGCTCAAAAGCGTGATGGACTACCCTTGCAAATGTCGAACCAGCATTCTTCAAACCGAAAGGCATCCGTACGAAACAGTACGTGCCACACGGGGTGATGAACGCAGTCTTCTCCTCATCCTCTTCTGCCATGAAGATCTGATGGTATCCTGAGTATGCATCAAGAAATGAAAGAAAGTCACATCCGGCCGTGGAGTCAACAATCTGGTCGATGCACGACAAGGGGAATAGGTCTTTGGGACAAGCTTTATTGACATCGGTAAAGTCGATACAAAGCCTCCATTTCCCGTTCGCCTTGCGCACGACTACAGGATTGGCCAACCACGTAGGATGGAGCACTACTCTAACAAGGCATGTTGCTTCCGACTTCTTGATTTCTTCTGCGATGAATTCTTGGCGCTCCACTGCCTGTTTGCTGACTTTCTGCTTTACGGGCCGCGCATGAGGACAGACGGCAAGATGGTGCTCGATTACTTTCCTGGGAACACCGGGGATGTCAGACGGTTGCCATGCAAACACGTCGACATTCGCCCGCAGGAAAGCAACGAGCGCGCTTTCCTATTTAGGGTCGAGAGTGGCACTGATGGTGAAGGTACCACCAGTGTTGTCCTCCTTGGCGGACACCTTCTTGGTCTCTGGTGGAGCTACCATTGTCTTCTTACACTTGCCGGTGGAGCTCAATGGTGCGTCCTCGACGATAGCGCAGCACTCCAAAGAGGTGCGCTTGCCAGAGTGGGCATCCGAACTCTTGCCGGACTTGGTCTTCTTCTTCCCCCCGGGAGCTTCAACGGCAAGTGACCTGCAATCTGTTGCGGCTGCTGCTTCCCGGTATATCTTGTCGGTGCAGATAAGAGCATCCTTCTTGTCGCCAGGGACAGAGATGACACTTATCGGGCCTGGCATCTTCAACATGTTATATGCATAGTGAGAGGCTGCCATGAACTTGGCGAGTGCTGGACGGCCGAGTATCCCATTTTAAGGCAATGGAAAATCAGCAACGTCAAAAGTGACCCTCTCAGTCCTGAAGTTCAACTCGCTGCCAAATTTCACCGGCAACGTGATCTTTCCCTTCGGCTTGCTCCTTCCCGGATTGATTCCTTGGAATGTGCCAGTCTCTTCGAGCTCGCTATCAGGGATCTGGAGTTTCTGGAGTACCGCGGAGGAGATCAAGTTCAAGCCGGCCCCGCCATCAACTAGCATCTTAGTGACCTTGAGGTTGCAGATAGTTGGTGAAACCAACATCGGCAAGCACCCGACCGCAGTTATGCGATCAGGGTGGTCCTCAATATCAAAGATGATAGGCGTGCTGGACCATTTCAGAGGCTTGCGTGACTCGATGGGTGGTTCTACCGCATTAACTTCCCGCGCCCACTGCTTGAGCTGGCGGTGCGAAGTATGCAGAGAAGCACCGCCGTCAACGCACAGGACCTCTGTGGCTTTCTGGAACCCCTGCTCATCGGCCTCGTCATCATCCATATTTTCATCGTCGTCGTCATCTTCATCCTTGTCGCGGCCGCGGGGAGGTCTGTCTCCTTGCCGCTGCTTGGCCTTGCCGCGGCGTCCTCCTCGGCCGGGGCATTTCTTGCCAGCTCCGCCAGCACATTCCTGGGCCTTCTCCTTGTCGCGTCGCTCGTATTCAGCCTTTTGCTGCTCAACAAGCTGCTCAACCTTTTTGCAGCTCTGGAGATCATGGCCCTTGGTGCGGTGGATCTTGCAGTACTGCCTGTTGGTGTCGTCCTGCTTGTCGGCGACCGCCACAGCCTGGTGGTTGGTGCCTGCGGCAACCTCCTTGCCGGAGCTACCAGCTTTGCCGGACTGCTCGACGACTAGCACCTCTTTGCCTTTCTTCTTCCTGTTGTTCTGCCGCTGGTTTTTCTTTGCTGAGGCAGCATCCTCACTATCAGATCCTCCTGCTCCTGTATTCTCTCCGGGGAGTTTCCTCCCTTCCTCAGCACGTGCACACTTGTCGGCCAGGGCATATAGCTCACTGACGTCTCTGATTTTGCACATCGCCATATCCTCCCGCATCCTGCGGTTTGGCACGTTCTGATGGAACGCGCTGATCACCGCGGCCGGGTGGACATCTGGGATGTTGTGCTGCACGCGGCTGAATCTCTGAATGTACTTGCGCAGGGGCTCTCCTTCCTTCTGGGCGAGCAGATGAAGGTCGCTTTCTTGGCCATGAGGCTTGTGGCCGCCTGTAAAGGCGCCGACAAACTGATGGCACAAGTCAGCCCAGGAGGATATGGAGTTGTCCGGCAAGTGCATGAGCCAGGATCTGACATTGGGCTTGAGCACCAGCGGGAAGTAGTTGGCAAGGATCTTGTCGTCCCGCCCCCCAGCAGCTTGCCCCGCGATGGTGTAGATGCTGAGGAACTCCGACGGATGCGACTTGCCGTCGTACTTCTCTGGTACATCTGGCTTGAAATTCTTCGTGCTGGGCCACTGGACTTGCCGCAGCTCACGAGTGAATGCAGGGCAACCTACCGCGTACGGCAAGTCGCCCGGTTCCCCTGGCGCATGCATGTCAACAGAGGGCCCAGCGCTCTTGTCGGATTGATGCCGCGCTTCTCTTCGGCGCTCGATGCAAGTACGAGCGTCTTCTTGCTGTCGTTCGTGAAGAACTTGGCACTGATCGCAACGAACTCGTGGATCTGACGATGCGGTGGAGTCGCTGTCGATGTGGATCCGGCGAGTCGGCGATCTTGGCCTTCGGGGTGGAGAGTGCATGGTGGTTGCACCCCCACCGGTTTTGTCGCCACCGGCTCGTGCCTGGCAGTCCTGCTGCGGCTGCGAAGTATTCGGCTGCCGCGGAGTGTCGCCGTTGGCGAAGCCGATGAGACTCTGAATGGTGGCCCTCCATTGGTCGATCTTGTCTTCCGCTGGAGGGTAATCCAGGAGCAGTTGAGCTCACGCCAAAGCTTCTGCTGGAGTGGTGGGTGGCAGTGGCGAATGGTGCGAGGAGCGGGATATGCTCAGACTTCTAACTATGTTAGAAGGAGCAGCATCCCGTCCAGGCGACCGTGTCTCGCTCGTGCCAGCACGTTGGCGTGCATGCTGGTCTTGAGCACCCCAAGATCCACCAGCTCGATCTTGTCCCAATGAACGTATGGTACTGCGAATACCATGACGCTGTCGGTCCTGCGCCTCCTAAGATGGGCTCGGTACATGTACGGACGCCGAGGTCTGCGCAGCCTTGTCCTTGGACCTGGCAGCATCGTGAGCTTCCTCGTTGACGTCTGTTCTTCCGCCGGCGTCTACTCCACCACCCGTTTGCTCCGGTGGTGGTGTAAGTGACGTGGACGGAGCAGCTGCCGCCGAAGTTTTCTTCTTCGGTGGCATGTCGAGGAAGAAGATGGAGATCTAGCTCATGTGAACACCGGATCAGGTTCACAAAATCTCGACGCCCCCTACCTGGCGCGCCAAAGATGTCGGGGAAACTGATCTAGGAACACCTATGGGACCGGTGGACCGAGCCCCTTTCGGTTCGGCGGGGGGCGGAGATCGCATGAAGAGCAGATCGAGGCGAAGCACACGAGCAGTTTACCCAGCTTCGGAGCTCTCCGGAGAGATAATACTCCTGCTGCTTGTCTGGTTGTATTCTGTTCTTGCTCGGGAGCGATGAATGCTACAGTACATTCGTGCTGCTAACGAGACCGAGTGTGTGTGTATTCTGGCCTTCGAACGAGCCGACCCCCCGAACCCCCTCTACGTTGCGCATGGGCCTCCTTTTATATGCTCAAAGGGGTCACCGACAGGTGGCAACGCAGACAAGGGTAAAAACGTAAAAGGAGTTGCGGTTGGTACAGCTACCTGTACAGTGTATCCTACCTAACCCTGACGGCAGGGGACAAAGGCATTGAATGCCCGTCTGTGTCGCCTAAACAGTGCAGAAAAGGACCGTCAGGGGCGCCACCGTTCGCCACGATGGCGATCTTGTCAGCGTCGCATGCCACCGCGCACCGCTGGCTGCACAGCCTCCTGCCACGCGCGCCTGGAAAGGCCCCAGGGCGACGCGTTGGTGGATGTGCTGGAGCGCGGGTACAGGGTGGTTATTTGCTGCGGCAAGCGCCTTGCCGCGGTCGTTGTCTTGTCACGCCCAGAAGCTTGTCGCTCACTAGGCCTTGCCGGGACGCGTGGCGCGTCGCGGCAAGTTCCTTGAGATGCCTTGGTTGGCCTTCCCGGCAAGCTCCTCTTGCCGGGGCCTTGTCTCCTTGGCTTGAATACTTTGTTCTTGAATGGCTCCAAAGGAACCACGGAGGACCTTGGCGGTCGCCCGGCAAGCCTTGCCGCAGGGTGCTGCAACTTCCCATGCACAAGTTCGGGATACTAGGGTACCCCTACTCTAGTACACTGACAGTACGCATCCTTGTCGACCTACGAGGTTTGGTAGTGACTTGATCCGAAGTTTCATGATCACTATCATAAGCTTCTTCTTCAATTGGTGTAGGTGCCACAGGAACAACTTCATGTGCCCTGCTACACACTAGTTTAAGTGATGGTTCAACAACCTCATCAAGTCTCCACCATCCTCCCACTCAATTCTTTCAAGAGAAACCTTTCCTCGAGAAAGGACCCGTTTCTAGAAACAATCACTTTTGCTTCCGGATCTGAAATAGGAGGTATACCCAACTGTTTTGGGTGTCCTATGAAGATGTATTTATCTGCTTTGGGTTCGAGCTTATCAGGATGAAACTTTTTCACATAAGCGTCGCAGCCCCAAACTTTCAAGAAACGACAGCTTAGGTTTCTCTAAACCATAGTTCATACGGTGTCATCTCAACGGAATTACGTGGTGCCCTATTTAAAGTGAATGCGGTTATCTCTAATGCCTAACCCATGAAGGATAGTGGTAATTCGATAAGAGACATCATGGTATGCCCCATATCCAATAGGGTGCATCTATGATGTTCGGACACACCATCACACTATGGTGTTCCAGACGGTGTTAGTTGTGAAACAATTTCCACAATGTCTCAATTGTGTACCAAACTCGCAACTCAGATATTCATCTCTATGATCATATCATAGACATTTTATCCTCTTGTCACGAAGATCTTCAACTTCACTCAGAAATTACTTGAACCTTTCAATAATTCAGACTTGTGTTTCATCAAGTAAATATACTCAACATCTACTCAAATCATCTGTGAAGTAAGAACATAACGATATCCACTGCATGCCTCAGCACTCATTGGACAGCACACATCAAAATGTGTTACTTCCAACAAGTTGCTTTCTTGTTACATCTTACTAAAAAATGAGGCTTTCAGTCATCTTGCCCATGTGGTATGATTTGCATGTCTCAAGTGATTCAAAATCAAGTGAGTCCAAAACGATCCATCTGTATTGAGTTTCTTCATGCATACATACCAATAGACATGGTTCTCATGTCTCAAACTTTTCAAAAACGAGTGAGTCCAAAGATCCATCAACATGGAGCTTCTTCATGCGTTTTATACCAATATGACTCAAATGGCAGTGCCACAAGCAGGTGGTACTATCATTACTATCTTATATCTTTTTTCATGAACATGTGTATCACTACGATCGAGATTCAATAAACCATTCATTTTAGGTGCAAGACCATTGAAGGTATTATTCAAATAAACAGAGTAACCATTATTCTCCTTAAATGAATAACCGTATTGCGATAGACATAATGCAATCATGTCTACGCTCAACGCAAACACTAAATTACAATTATTTAGGTTTAACACCAATCTCGATGGTAGAGGGAGTATGCGATGCTTGATCACATCAAGCTTGGAAACACTTCCAACACATATCGTCATCTCACCTTTAGCTAGTCTCCGTTTATTCCGCAGCTTTTATTTCGAGTTACCAACACTTAGCAACTGAACTGGTATCTAATACCCTGGTGCTACTAGGAGTACTAGTAAAGTACACATTAATATAATGTATATCCAATATACTTCTATCGACCTTGCCAGCCTTCTCATCTACCAAGTATCTAGGGTAGTCCTGCTTCAGTGACCGTTCCCCTCATTACAGAAGCACTTAGTCTCGGGTTTGGGTTCGACCTTTGGTTTCTTCACTAGAGCAGCAACTGATTTGCCATTTCATGAAGTATCCCTTCTTGCCCTTGCCCTTCTTGAAACTAGTGGTTTCACTAACCATCAACAATTGATGCTCCTTCTTGATTTCTACTTTCGCGGTGTCAAACATCGCGAATATTTCAAGGATCGTCATATCTATCCCTGATATGTTATAGTTCATCACGAAGCTCTAGCAGCTTGGTGGCAATGACTTTGGAGAAACATCACTATCTCATCTGGAAGATTAACTCCCACTCGATTCAAGTGATTGTTGTACTTAGACAATCTGAGAACAAGCTCAACGATTGAGCTTTTCTCCCTTAGTTTGCAGGCTAAGAAACTCATCGGGGGTCTTATACCTCTTGACTTGGGCATGAGCCTGAAATCCCAATTTCAGCCCTCGAAACATCTCATATGTTCCGTGATGTTTCAAAAACCGTCTTCGGCGCCTCAATTCTAAACCGTTTACCATTACTGAACTATCACGTAGTCATCAAAATGTGTATGTCAGATGTTCGCAACATCCACACACGACGTTCGAGGTTCAGCACACCGAGAGGTGCATTAAGGACATAAGCCTTCTACACAGCAATGAGGACAGTCTTCAGTTTACGGACCCAGTCCGCATAATTGCTACTTCATCTTTCAACTAAATTTTCTCTAGGAACATATCTTAAAATAGTAGAACTAAAGCGCGAGCTACGACATAATTTGGAAAGACCTTTTGACTATGTTCAGGATAATTAAGTTCATCTAATGAACTCCCACTTAGATAGACATCCCTCTAGTCATCTAAGTGATACATGATCCGAGTCAACTAGGCCGTGTCCGATCATCACGTGAGACGGACTAGTCATCATCGGTGAACATCTTCATGTTGATGTATCTACTATACGACTCATGTTCGACCTTCCGGTCTCTTGTGTTCCTAGGACATGTCTGTACATGCTAGGCTCGTCAAGTCAACCTAAGTGTTTCACATGTGTAAATCTGGCTTACACCCGTTGTATGTGAATGTTAGAATCTATCACACCCGATCATCACGTGGTGCTTCGAAACAACGAACTTTCGCAATGGTGCACAGTTAGGGGGAACACTTTCTTGAAATTTTAATGAGGGATCATCTTATTTACTATCATCGTTCTAAGCAAATAAGATGCATAAACATGACAAACATCACATGCAATCAAAAAGTGACATGATATGGCCAATATCATTTTGCGCCTTTTGATCTCCATCTTCGGGGCTCGCATGATCATCATCGTCACCGGCATGACACCATGATCTCCATCATCATGATCTCCATCATCGTGTCTTCCATGAAGTTGTCTCGCCAACTATTACTTCTACTACTATGGCTAACGGTTTAGCAATAAAGTAAAGTAACTACATGGCGTTATTTAATGACACGCAGGTCATACAATAAATTAAGACAACTCCTATGGCTCCTGCCGGTTGTCATACTCATCGACATGCAAGTCATGATTCCTATTACAAGAACATGATCAATCTCATACATCACCTATATTTCATTCATCACATCCTCTTTGGCCATATCACATCACGCGGCATATGCTGCAAAAACAAGTTAGACGTCCTCTAATTGCTGTTGCAAGTTTTTTACGTGGCTGCTATAGGTTTCTAGCAAGAATGTTTCTCACCTACACCAAAACCACAATGTGATATGTCAATTGCTATGTACCCTTCATAAGGACCCTTTTCATCGAATCCGATCCGACTAAAGTGGGAGAGACTGGCACCCACTAGCCACCTTATGCAACAAGTGCATGTCAGTTGGTGGAACCTGTCTCACGTAAGTGTACGTGTAAGGCCGGTCCGGGCCGCTTCATCCCACAATACCGTCAAAACAAGATATGACTAGTAACAGTAAGCATATTGAACAAAATCAATGCCCACAATAACTTGTGTTCTACTCGTGCATAGAATCTACGCAATAGACCTAGCTCATGATGCCACTGTTGGGGAATGTAGCAGAAATTCAAAATTTTCTACGCATCACCAAGATCAATCTATGGAGAGACTAGCAATGATAGAGAGAGGGAGTGCATCTTCATACCCTTGAAGATCGCTAAGCGGAAGCATTACAAGAACATGGTCGGTGGAGTCATTCACGAAGCGATTCAGATCGCGGCCGAATCCGATCTAAGCACCAAACAACGGTGCCTCTGCGCTCAACACACGTACAGCCCAGGGACATCTCCTCCTTCTTGATCCAGCAAGGGGAGAGGAGAAGTTGAGGGAGAACTCTGACAGCATGACGGCATGGTGGTGATGGAGCTCATGGTTCTTCGGCAGGGCTTTGCCAAGCACTACGGAGGAGGAGGAGGTGTTGGAGGAGGGAGAGGGCTGCGCCAGGGGAAGGGTGCGGCTGCCCTCTCTCTCCCTCACTATATATAGGGGGAAGGGAGGAGGGGGAGGCCCCTATGGTTCCCTAGGGGAGGGGCGGCGGCCACAGGGGAAACCCTAGATGGGTTTGGGCACCCCCACCCCCTAGGAAACTTGCCCCCCAAGCCGGGAGGGGCGGCTGCCCTAGGGGTGGCGCCCCCACCTCTCCTGGTTACGTGAGATGGGGTGGGAGGGGCACTCAGCCCCTTAGTGGGCTGATGTGCCCTCTCCCCTTGGCCCATAAGGCCCCCCAACGCTTGCCGGGGCCTCCGAAACCCCTTTCGGACACGCTGGTCATCACTTGGTACCCCCGGAACAATTTCGGACTCCAATACCCTTCGTCCAATATACCGATCTTCACCTCTGGACCATTCCGGAGCTCCTTGTCATGTCCGGGATCTCATCTGCGACTCCGAACAACCTTCGGTAACCACATACTATTTCCCATAACAACTCTAGCGTCACCGAACCTTAAGTGTGTAGACCCTACGGGTTCAGGAACCATGCAGACATTACCGAGACGTTCTCCAGTCAATAACCAACAGCGGGATCTGGATACCCATGTTGGCTCCCACATGTTCCACGATGATCTCATCGGATGAACCACGATGTCAAGGATTCAAGCAATCCCGTATGCAATTCCCTTTGTCAATCGGTATGTTACTTGCCCGAGATTCGATCGTTAGTATCCCAATACCTCGTTCAATCTTGTTACCGGTAAGTCACTTTACTCGTTCCGTAATGCATGATCCCGTGACTAACTACTTAGTCACGTTGAGCTCATTATGATGATGCATTACCGAGTGGGCCCAGAGATACCTCTCCGTCTCACGGAGTGACAAATCCCAGTCTCAATTCGTGACAACCCAACAGACACTTTCGGAGATACCCGTAGTGCACCTTTATAGCCACCCAGTTACGTTGTGACGTTTGGCACACCCAAAGCATTCCTACGGTATCCGGGAGTTGCACAATCTCATGGTCTAAGGAAATGATACTTGACATTAGAAAAGCTTTAGCAAACGAACTACACGATCTTGTGCTATGCTTAGGATTGGGTCTTGTCCATCACATCATTCTCCTAATGATGTGATCCCGTTATCAATGACATCCAATGTCCATGGTCAGGAAACCATAACCATCTATTGATCAACGAGCTAGTCAACTAGAGGCTCACTAGGGACATGTTGTGGTCTATGTATTCACACATGTATTACGGTTTCCAGTTAATACAATTATAGCATGAACAATACACAATTATCATGAACAAGGAAATACAATAATAACCATTTTATTATAGCCTCTAGGGCATATTTCCAACAGTTAAAGGCCCGTGTATTAGGTCGGCGCATTTACGGCCCGTCCGAATTTCGGCCTGTCAAATATCCGCATCGTAAATGGGCCACCATTTCGGCCTGCTAAGTCCAGTGGGTTATTTTGCACAATCAGGGCCCAATCTCACTTTCGGTCTATTAAAGGCCCATGTTTTTTATGGGCTCGAGATATTTACACCTGTAAACGGCCTATTTTTACTAAGGGCCCAAATTATGTTTATGCCTGTTAAAGGCCCACTCTGGGCACAGGCCTACCAGAAAAATTTGAAAGCTTATGCTAATTTAAGCCCAGATATTTTTAGTGGGCTACATGCCAATTTCGGCCCGTAATCGTTTTTAGCCCAATTGGAGTGGGCCCGACCAATGTTGGCATGTTGAGATCCTACGAAGCTTTCGGCGAATACATTACTAAGATAAACCTACACTATACAAAAATAGCGTCGTAATTACTGCATCCTGTGGCAGCATCATAAATGTTGTATCAGAACAAAATAAATTCCAATCATACAACAAAAGGGCTGTTGGCATAAAGTTTACAGTCCTTCCAGATAAAAGCACCATCAGATGTATAGAAGCACAGATCATTTGACCTGAGTGCTAATGTTTCAGGCTGTAGAATCTAATGGAGCAGCACGATCTCCACCTTTTTTCCGCCATTGCTCTTCAACAACGAAGCGAATGTCTGATATTCTAGTTTCAAAACCATTCATATCTTGATGACATTTCTCAACCACTATTCTTGTTTCCGAAACAGCGTCCATTAGGGATTGGACTTGTGTCTGGAGCACAGATATATCACTCTATCTAGCAGGAAGATTTTGTTCAGTAGGCGATTTGGACGAGGTTACCTTGACAACCAACCCAGAATTACGCAGGAAGGTGCTTTTTGCACTGTTAGTGGAGAGATACTGACGCACTGTAGCAAGAGGTGACATTGTGCCTGTAGTAGCCTCGTCACCTTCAGGTGGTTGTGGTTGTTCAATCATTTGTTCCATAGCTTCCTGAAAGTTTGAACTTGTAGATTAGTGTACCAGATAAGTTACTAATGAGACAAAAACAAACAAAGTAGGTTAAACGTTTATACATAACTTATTTTGGTGAACTACTGTAATACATTAGCATGTATTGTAGTGCCAACTACATAATAAAATCACTTTCGGAACATATGTCCATGTAGCATGCCTACTATATTGTCTATTTCCTCACATTCCTTGACGTCTAAGGATAAAGAGACATGGTTTAAAGTAGGATGAACATAGTATGACATCATTCATATCATGGGAAAACAGATATAAAACAAACAGGCTATTTTATCATTGTGTGCGCACGTGAACATAACAACTAGATTACAGATCAAGACCAAAAGAATATCCTTCATCTCTTTTAAACCATGTAAGGTGAAATGATACGTTAAGACAACTGTGTATAAAAGTGAACAGAGTAACTGACATTGGCTGCAAACCAAGTAGTTAAATGAACACATCACAGTACCAATCAGTTCAAGGCAGGAGGAGTAAGGACTTACAACAGCGGCCTGAGCTGGTGTGCTCATGCCCTTCATCTTGCTGGTGTGGCAATGCTTGAAGATTTGCACTGCATTCGGTTCAGGTTCTTTTTGGTCCGCACGGGCTTTCCTCTGTATTTGGAACAAGTCAATATAGATACGATAATATGGCACAAAAAAAGAAGGAAGTAGCAGCTATTTACAAGAGCCTCACAGTGTGCAATATAGCTACGAGATCATGTTGTCTGTTGGAGTTTCACTTTAGAACAGTTGGTTTTGTTCTTCAAACAGTTAGCCTAGAAGAAGATACACTTGTAAGGCACATACATAAATACAAGTTCAATATGTGGTCTGATCAAATACATATAGCCTACCTGATACTTTGGATCAGACCAGTGTTTAACGAGGGTTGTCCAGTCTTCATCTGTAATATATTCCACTGGGGATGTTTGGGCGATTTCATTGTTAGCCTTGCCTTCAAAGTGAGATTTTCTAAGGTGGTACCGATACTGTCGCAGAGCAGACTGAAAAACATGAGTGCATGCTTGTTTAGTTGCATCATCTTTCGGATCCAACTTGAACCTCATCTGATGAAAAAAGAATGTGAGTCTTATTAGGAGGAAGCTAGAAAGTATGGGACAGAGCAAGACAATATTAACAATTGCGATGAATAACATTACTTATAGATAAATGGTCAAGGAAGGTGTTAAACTGGGTATTGTCTTTTTCATTCCTGTACTGGATTCACGTTGGGAGGATACGTGCATGACACCTAACGGCAATGGCTGCCTCTGATACTAACTTGGCTGACTCTGTAGCATCACGTGGCCTTTTTAAACCTGCCTCAAAATGGATCTCCATTCTTCCTCCTTTAGATTTTGTTAATCTGTCAAGCATTATCCCTGATGTCTGTTTTCGCTTGCGCCGTGATGCTAGTTCAACAACGAATATGGAAAGTGTTAGTGTACATCAAACTGTGATAGTACATATAAAGGAGCATGCAACTGCAACTTGACTCGGTCAGGTACCGTCTTGGTGTTGATGCTCATGAGGTTCATCTGATCTTGCCAAGTCCTGTTGTGTCAGCAGTGCTTCGAAAGTAGTGTTAGGTGTGAAGGCAGCTTGGGAACTGGCCAGTTCTGGAGCAAATGAACGAGTAACTGGTTGAGATGCTGGTATAGTTGAAGCGGATGTTGCAGCTGGTGGAGCAGGTGATACTGTGTTTGTAGATTTAGCCGGTGGACTTGGACCTTCTACTGCACTATAAGTACCAGCAGAATCTCGACGGCAGAACCTTTTCCATTTCACCCGACGAGTAACAGCACTCCCTACTATATTATTTTCCTTGCTCTTTTTTGACTTTGCCATGTCAATCTATACCCACAACACAAAAGAATAAAATCACTCTTCAGAACTCATTGATGCATGATACAGACAAGCAATACTTTGATGTAAGACAACCGTATGAGGATGGAATATGTAAGAAAAACAGGACAGCATGACATATTCACAGCTACGATGTGCAAACTAAGCAGAAGGATTTTCAAGAAAATAGAAGTAATGCAAGCTAGACACCATATGAAAGATGCAACCAATATTACTCTGCCAAGTTAAAAATGTCTTGTCATAAGTGGCAATTCGGAAAATTAGAAGCAGTACAACATAGAAATCAATGCAAGATGCAACCACTATCAAACAGCCATGTTAAAAGCGTCCAATCATGAGTTACTGATGTGGGATACACAACAGCAGTACTTTGATGTAAGAACATGGTATGATAGATAGATGCAGTGTATTCTAGACATAGAAAGCCATGTCATATGCACATGTATAACGTATAAACTCAGCAGGTGCACTTTAATCAAAATAGAAGAAATACAGGCTAGACAACATATGCAACATGAAACCAATTATCACACTGTCAACTTAGAGCAAGCACCTGCGATGGTGGAGTGCGGGAGATGAACTCATCATGTAGACTTGGGACTTCAACTTCATTAGCAGTAGCAGTGGCAAATCTAGAGAGTCTCTGTTTGCGTCGGTGCGGAGTACCACCAACATCCCCTAACTTACTCTTTTCCTTCCTATTTTCTGATATTGCCTTATGAAGTCAAAACCACAAGAAGATGAATAAAATTAGCTCTGCATAACTGGTTGATCCATGATACAGACGAACACTACTTTGATGTAAGGCAAGCGCAGGATAGGAGGATGGAATATATACAAAAAAAGACAGCGTTTCATATTCACATGTACGATAGGAGGATGGAATATGTATGAAAAAACAGTAAGCGGAAGGCATTTCAACAAAATTAGAGTAAATGAAAGCTAGGCACCATATGAACATGCAACCAATATCACTCTATCAGGTAAAAAGTGTCTCGTCGTAAGTGCCATTTCAAGAAATTAGAAGCAGTACAAGCTAGAAAACAATGCAAGATGCAACCTACATCACAGTCCCAAGTTAAATGTGTCTTATGGGTAAGTGATCGTTGCAGGTATAAGTTGTAAGCTACGCAGATGCAATTCTACATAATCAGAAGCAATACAAACTAGACATCATACGGAAAATGCAACTACGTATAATAGTTCCAAGTAAGAGCAAGCACTTGTGATGGTGGAGTAGGGGAGATGTGCTCATCATGTACACGTATGTTCTAGAAACAGGAACACGTGTCATATTCACAGGCATTATGTGTAAAGTAAGCAGATGCAATTCAAGTTAGAAGCAATACAAGCTAGACATCATACGCAACATGCAACCACATATAATAGTGTCAAGTTAGAGCAAGCTCCTATGATGGTGGAGTAGGGGAGATGTGCTCATCATCTACACAGCTATGTTGACTGTCCAGCCTTGTGTTGTCTTGCAAATCTTGTTGGGAGGATGGCGGAGTAGAATCTTTAGAGACCCCCTGTTTGAGTTGCTCCGAAGGACCACCATCATCCACTCCCGGACTAATTTCCTTCAGCTGTAATGATTTTGCATTGTGAAGTCAAACCAATAAGAAAAAGGAATAAAATTCGCTCTTCAGAACTCATTCATGCATGATACTGATGAACACTACTCGGATGAAAGGCAAACACATGATGCGAGGATGGAATATGTACGAAAAAATGGACGGCTTGACATATTCACACCTATGATGTGGTAACTAAGAAGAAGACACTTCAACAAATTAGAAACACTGCAAGACACCATATGGAAGGTGCAATCAATATCACTCTGCCAAGTTAAAATTGTCTCGTCATAGGTGGCGTTCATCAAACTAGAAGCAATACATGCTAGAAATCATATTCAAGACGCAAACCAATATCACACTACCAACTTAAAGGTGTCCCATCATAAGTGGCTGATGCAGGATACACAAGAAGAGTAGTTTCATGTAAGAACATGGTGTGATAGATAGATATAGTATGTACCAAAAACAGGAAAGTGTGTCATATTCACATGTATCATGTGTAAGCTAAGCAGATGCAGTTTACACTAATTAGGAGCAATAAGAGCTAGACACCATATGAAACATGCAACCATATATCACACTGCCAAGTTAGAGCAAGCACCTTGGATGGTGGAGTAGGGGAGCGGAGACTTGGACCATGTAATGCACTATCAGTACAAGGAGAATCAGTACAAATGCTCCATTTATGTTGCTGTAGAGGACCACCATCATCACCTTCCTTACTCTTTTCCTTCCTCTTTCTTGATTTTGCCTTGTCAAGTCAAACCCACAAGAAAAAGGAATAAAATTTGCTCTTCAGAACTTATTGATGCATGATACTGACGAACACTACTTTCATGTAAGGCAGCCGCATGATAGGAGGATGGAATATGTATGAAAAACAGTACGGCGTGACATATTGACATGTATGATGTATAAAGTGTAAACTAAGCACAAGGTGCTTGAACTTGTTAGAATCGATGCAAGCTAGAAACCATATGAAAGATGAAACCAATATCACTCTGCCAAATTAAAAGGGTGCCCTAACAAATGTATTGACCAAATTAGAAGCAATACATGGCAACAGGCTAGAAATAATATGCAATATGCAACGAATAAAGGTGACTCATTGTAGGACCTTGAAGTATGTCTAGAGGGGGGTGATTAGACTACTTGACCAATTAAAAACTTAACCCTTTCCCAATTTTAGAGTTTGGCAGATTTTAGCAATCTTTGAACCAGTCAAGCAATCATCACACAATTCAAGCAAGCATGCAAAGAGTATATGAGCAGCAGAAATTAAAGCATGCAACTTGCAAGAAAGTAAAGGGAAGGGTTTGGAGGATTCAAACGCAATTGGAGACACGGATGTTTTTGGCGTGGTTCCGATAGGTGGTGCTATCGTACATCCACGTTGATGGAGACTTCAACCCACGAAGGGTAACGGTTGTGCGAGTCCACGGAGGGCTCCACCCATGAAGGGTCCACGAAGAAGCAACCTTGTCTATCCCACCATGGATGTCGCCCACGAAGGACTTGCCTCACTAGCGGTAGATCTTCATGAAAGTAGGCGATCTCCTTGCCCTTACAAACTTCTTGGTTCAACTCCATAATCTTGTCGGAGGCTCCCAAGTGACACCTAGCCAATCTAGGAGACACCACTCTCCAAGAAGTAACAAATGGTGCGTTGATGATGAACTTCTTGCTCTTGTGCTTCAAATGATAGTCTCCCCAACACTCAACTCTCTCTCATAGGATTTGGATCTGGTGGAAAGAAGATTTGAGTGGAAAGCAACTTGGGGAAGGCTAGAGATCAAGATTCATATGGTAGGAATGGAATATCTTGGCCTCAACACATGAGTAGGTAGTTCTCTCTCAGAAATGGTAAGTTGGAAGTGTAGGTTCGTTCTGATGGCTCTCTCCACAAATGAAGAGGAGGTTGAGGGGTATATATAGCCTCCACACAAAATCTAACCGTTACACACAATTTACCAAACTCGGTGGGACCGATTCACCAGACTCGGTCGGACCGATTCAGTAAACCTAGTGACTGTTAGGATTTTCGGTGGGACCGACATGCAACTCGGTAGGACCGATATGGTTAGGGTTAGGGCATAACATAATCTCGGTAAGACCAATTACACAAACTCGGTGAGACCGATTTTGGTAATAAGCTTTCCAGAGAGTTGGTCAGGTAAACTCGGTGGGACCGATTCGCTCATTTCGGTGAGACCGAAATGTTACGAAAGGGAAACAGGGAGTTTACATTGCAATCTCGGTGGGACCAATCACTCACTTCGGTTAGACCGAAGCGTTATGAAGGGAAACAGAGAGATTACAATCCCATCTCGGTGAGACCGAGATCCCAATCGGTAAGACCGATTTGCCTAGGGTTTGTGGTAGTGGCTATGACATTTGAACTCGGTGGCGCCGGATAGAAAGAATCGGTGTGATTGATTTTGACTTTGGGTTTAGGTCATATGAGGATGTGAGAAAGTAGTTGAGGGTATTTGGAGCATATCACTAAGCACTTGAAGCAAGAGGCTCATTAAGCAACACATCATCCCTCCTTGATAGTATTGGCTTTTCCTATAGACTCAATGTGATCTTGGATCACTAAAATGTAAAATGAAGAGTCTTGAGCTTTTGAGCTTGAGCCAATCCTTTGTCCTTGATATTTTGAGGGACCCACTTTCGTCATCCATGCCATGCCATTCATTGAGCTTTCCTGAAATAATAGTCTTGGAATAGCATTAGCTCAATGAGCTATATGTTGTTATGAATTACCAAAACCACCTAGGGATAGTTGCACTTTCAATCTCCCCCTTTTTGGTAATTGATGACAACATATAGATCAAAGCTTCGAAAAATGATAATAAGATTGAAAAACATCGTCGCTTTGAGAAGTATGTGATAAGCAAGAGCTCCCCCTAAATTTGTGCATAGTTTAAGATTTGCTTTGGACTGCAAATGCACAAGTAATTAGGCTCATGGGTTACTCTTCCATGTCGCATACATCTTGGTGGAGCACTCAAAATAATAAAGATTGAATGCATGCACTCATCACCAAGCAAAGTGAATGATCATATAAGGATAGGTAAAATAATATCATCAAACAGGCATAAGTGTAGCTTATGATCAAACACATGATCATCAATGTCTCACAGGTAATAGCATAGTATCTCAAGCAATCAAAAGCAAACAAAGTTTAACCACCAAAGCAAGAGAGAACAAAAGCAACACTCTCTCTCTCGAAGCCTATGATCTATACATTTTTCTCCCCCTTTGGCAACAAGTTACCAAAAAGTTCATAGAAAATGCATAGTGCTAGATCGACTCTCAGGCTTGATCTTCAGGTGGTGGTGTAGAGATGGCTCCTTGGACGAAGGCTTCAGTTGATGTGGATGGAGCTGGAGGAGTTGGTGCAGGAGCTGGTTGCACTGGAGCTGTAGGAGCTGTAGCTGGTGCAGATGATGTGGCTCTAGTGTCTATCACAGGCACTACAGCTGACCTCTGAGCTCTAGGCACTCTGGCAAATGCATCAGTGGTTATCTTGCCCTTCCTCTCCTGCATGTCATCCTGAAGCTGCTCCACAACTGACTGAATCTCAGTTACTTTGACATCTAGATCATACAATTTTTGTTCCATGATTCTTTCCAGACTCTCCTGATTTTGAGTTAGGGTGGCCAACCCCTTCTCAATCCTCAGTGTTGATGCTATCAAGTAACCAAGCTGCTCCTGCTTGTTCTTCAAAAAGTACTCAAATGCCTCCTCTTGAGTTGGCATCTTGGTAGCCTTCTCTTTCTTTGCTTTCTCCTTCTTCTCTTGAGCTTGCACTGATGATGGTTCATTCTCATTCATTACAACTTGATTATCCTCAAAGTCTGGATAGAGATCAAAGTGTTCCTTATCCAACAGATATTTTCCTGTGTCCATCTTTGAGTTAATCAACTCCTGAATTTGTGGTCCATATCCACAACTTCTCTTCTGGTCTACTGTTGTCCTCTTAATGGTCTCAACCATAAGGCTCATGACCTTGAATTTTCGTGGCACATCAAACAAGTGCAACAAGTTGATAGCATGCCCTCTAATCATGTTTTGGTCACCTGACTTGGGCAAAAGAGTGTGCCTTAGGATCTAGTTGATCGTTGGCAGCCCTGACAGAAGAAAATGAACTGATCCAAACTTGAAAGTCTTAAGAGCTTTGTCTGGGATCTCCTTGTACATATGTGACATTGAATTGTGATCCATCTTCTTCTTGGCATAGACATCCAAGTCATCTTCACTCTCCTTTGGGGCATTGATCAGATTGGCCCATTCCTCAATGGTTGACTGGTGCCTTGTACCTTCAGACATCCAAACTATCCTCCCATCTGGATAGAAATGTGTTGTGGAGTAGAATTGCATAATGAGTTCATCATTCCAGTTGGTGAGCTTCTGCCCAACAAAATCTGCAACTCCACAAGCAACAAAATTGTCTTGTACTCCAGGATAGTGTTCCTCATTTTCCTTCATGTAGGTCCAGTCGACCCACCTCATATCACACACTATGGGCTACTTGTCCAACAAGATTGTCTCATAGAAGTCCTGTTGTTCCTTAGTATGGAACCTGTAATCAACAGCTGTCCTTCTCCTGGTGGCATATGGATCTATCATTCTCCATAGCCTCAACCCTGAGTCTCTCCTGATATTCATGTCCTCAGCCACACGATGAGCATCATTGTGGTCTGGAATCTTGGGTTTGAGCTTCCTCAGGACTTGTCCTTCTTCGTCTTCCTCGGTAGCAACTTTAGGCACTGGGTCCTTGTTCTTCTCAGTAGCTGGTATATTCCTGGTATTCCTCTTTGGTGCAATCTTGGGCTTGGGGGCAGCTTTGGGTGCTTCTTTGGGCTTTGATGTTGCAGCCCCTGACTTTATAGCATCACCCATTAGCTTTTGTGCCTTGGGTGCTGGTGCAGCAACCTCTTCTTCCTCTTCTTCTTCCATCATGGAAGGTTGACCAACAACTCTGGCCATGGTCTTTTTGACCCTTTCCTTCCTTTTCTTTCCTTCAGCAGCTGGATCTTTGGGATTAGGTTTTTCAGGTACTTGTGTTGATCCTCTGACCTTCAGCATAGGTGTCCTCTTGGCAGAAACCTTCCTATTGAGTCCAGGCCTTGTGTTCTTTGCTGTCCCATACTCCTTTTTGAGCACTACCTTCTTGGAAGTAGCCTCATCTTCTTCTGCCATATAATCCTCATCCTCAGATTCTAAGGTTCTCTTCTTCCTTATCCTGGTGGTAGCTTTAGGCAGATTGCTCGGGGTGCTCCTGCTGCCATCATCTGAAGAACTTGAGGGACTAGTGCCCTCACTCATGTGAATCTGCTCTTCTGACTTGTTCTGACTATCACTTTGGTCTGACATGCTCAAATCACTGACTGCTGACCGTGTGAATAGTTATAGATGAGATAGAATGGATGAGCATCACATAATGCAGAGATTTGCAAAAGAATGATTCAAAAACTCAGTTTTAGTTTTCCATAGAAAGCATTTCAGATCAACCGATTTTCAAACTCGGTGATACCAAAGCAGTTTTGGAACCTAAACTGGTGATCTCGGTAGGACCGAGTCACAGTTCGGTGGCACCGAGACTGCTAGGGTTTCACAAAGTTTTAAAATCGGTCACATCGATTAGCAATTCTCGGTCAGACCGAGAGTTACTAGTGCAATGGCGTTAGCCAAATCGGTGGGACCGAGTTTTTCAACTCGGTGGGTCCAAGATGGTTTCGGCGGAAACCTAACCCTAAATTTTCAAATCGCATCTATTCTAAGGATTGTATTGACTGGATAGGAGTGTTTCAATCGTGGCAAGAATCATAATGAACACAATGTGCTAGGAATCAGACGAGGGTAGCACTGTGATCGAGTCCATACCCTAGCTTGGCGATGAACTCGCTATGGCGACAACGGCGGAGATGAATTCCGTTGACGCTGGCGGAGACCAGCGACAGGAGGCAGCTGGCGACGAGGAGACGATCTAGAGAACCTGGAGGCAGAGCGAGCTATGCGCGGGTGAAGGGGTTTGGAGAAATTTCCAATTTTTTGCCCGTGGGTATATATAGCCCGACCCTGTCGGTGTGACCGAGTGGAACAACTCGGTGGCACCGAGATGCATAACTTTATACAGTTACAGCAACTCGGTGTGACCGAAAAGTTCAAATCGGTTGCACCGAGATTGAAAACCTGGATCAACTTAGTGATCTCGGTAGGACCAAAATGGAGGAGTCGGTCAGACCGAGAATCACAAAGAAGTTTTGGAAGTTTAAATCTATGACGAATCGGGGACTCCGAGTGCTCCTCACACAGAGTGGTTCGAATCTGACTTGATCAATTTTTGTGATGTAGCATGAATAGAGTTTGAGACGAGAAAAGCATAGATAGCTAGAGAGGGTTCTTAGGCATTCTTGTCCATCCACTTGGCAAAAAGAAAAAGAACCAAACAATCAAAGCAACAAGTGGATGTCCTCGAATGAGTAAAATATGCAACCAACATGCTCACACAATAGAATGGCAAATGAAATATGTGGCAAAGCATGCACAACCAAGTCTAGCATCTATCAAACAATTGGCGATGACTAGGTCATCTATATATGAGTATATTGACTTTGGAGTCAATTGAGAACATTCGATCATAGGTCATACTCATCGTTTAAGCTCAAGTGGGGTTACCACTTTTACATAATGCATTGATGTGTTCACACCATTAGAGTTGCTTTGACTCAATTCTTAGAGTTAAGCTCCCCCTAGATGTGAGATCCCCTTTTAGAGGGATGAACTAACCTTGGGTTTTGTCGATGATGACTTCATGTAGGTGTTGAAGATGTGGATGCTCAATGTTGATGTAGATCATTTGGAGCAATCCTTTGGAGTGAGTTGCACTTTCAACATACCTACATGGGTTAGTCCCACAAGGAACAAACAAGAATATCCATAGACATAGTGTGATGCACACACAATATGATGTCCATGAAATCATTAGGTTACCTTTTCCCTTGCCTAACCAACATGAGGTTTTGTGACTCCTTGAACTAGTGCAAGATGTGGAAGTTTATTGCACTTGTCCTTGCCATAATGATATGAATAAAGAATATTGGCGGAGACACCCTCAAGAACTCTCTAGTTCTTCTTCTTCGGGATCCACATCATCTTGATGGGAATCCTTGGAGTTGTAGTCGTACTTGATGAGGTAGAACTTGACGTAGTCTTGGGAACCCACTTGACCAAGGCCTTGGGTGCTTCTTCAAATGCATCAATCTCCTCTTGAAGCTTTTCCTTGCCTTTGTTCTTGTGGTCTTGTGGTGGAAGATCATCTTGAGCTTGTGTTCCCTTGAAGGAAATAGGATCATACTTCTCTTGTTGAGGAACAAACTTTGTCTTGGGATATTGATCTTCTTCCCACTCAACTCCATTGGCATTGAACTTTCGTTCAAAACCAACACCTTGATTCTTCCGGTGCCTTCCTTGCTTGTGTACAATTTCCTCGAATTGCTTACTCCCGGCAAGGCTCTTGTATACACCTTTCTCTATAATTCCCTTCAATAAGCCATTTTCTTGCTCAAGTGTAACTTGGCTAAGAGAATCATTAGTGGAATCAAGAGAACTACTAGAAGCAACAATATTGGATTTGGCATTATTATTGTTACTACTAGAGAAAGGATCTTTCTTGTACTTGTTACTAGACTTGACTTGAGGTATGTAAGTAGATAAGAGTAAACGCTTGGCAATGTAAGAAGAACTTTTCTTACGGAGATCATCATTGATTGCTTTTAAGAACTCATGCTCTTGCTCAAGATTGAGCTTTTCAAAGCGTAACTTCTCATGAGCCCTTAAAAGTTCTCGATGATTTTCGAAGATAGTTTCATGATCTAACTTAAGAGTGTTTAGTTCTTTAGTTAGAAGCTCAATCTTCTCCTTATCATTGTCATTCGTTTTATCTTGATTAGCATGATTAATTGACGTTTCATCATAGTATTCATCATCACCTAGCAAGTCATCTTCATCACTATTGAAATCAACATACTCGGGATGTGTTACCTTTGGACCTTTGGCCATGAAGCATCTTCCAATTCCTTCATTTGGTGAGTCAAATATGTCGTAGGAGTTGGTTGACACAAGTGCTATACCAGCAACACCTTCATCTTGAATATATTCGGAGTCGGAGTGATAGCTTCTCTCGGAGTGATTGTCGGAGTCGGAGCCGGATACCCATTCACCAACATGAGCTTGATATCTTCGTTTTGTGTAGCTCCTTGATGACTTGTCCTTCCTTTCCGAATCCTTGCTTCTCCGCGAGGGTCTTTGTTCATAACGATCATCTCTACTCCTCCTCTCTCTTGGTGGTGATTCTTCTCTTTTGCTTCTTCTTTTTGGAGAATCTTCTCTTCTTTTGTAGGGTGCCGTACACTCATTGGAATAGTGTCCGGGTCTCCCACAATTGTAGCAATTGCGCTCTCGACTAGAAGACCTTTTGTCATTGTAGGACCTTGACTTAGAGCTTCTTTCTTTGCTTCTACTCTTGTAGAATTTGTTGAAGTTCTTCACCATTAAGCTCAATTCTTCATTGAAGGTTTGTTTCTCACTTGATGATGTGGGGGCTTCACATGAGGCTTTGTAAGCACCACTTGACTTGTTGTGAAGTTCCTCCTTATCCTTGAGTGACATCTCATGAGCAACAATTCTTCCAATGACTTCCGTTGGCTTGAGATCTTTGTAGTTTGGCATCATTTGGATCAATGTGCACACGGTATCATACTTTCCATCCAATGCTCTTAGGATCTTCTTGATGATGAATCTGTCGGTCATCTCTTCACTCCCTAAGCCGGCAATCTCATTTGTGATAAGAGCAAGCCTAGAGTACATTTCAGTGACACCTTCACCATCCTTCATTTTGAACTTGTCAAACTGACTTTGGAGCACATCCAGCTTGGATTCCTTGATAGAGTCAGTACCTTCATGCATATCAATCAAAGTATTCCAAATTTCCTTTGCATTCTCAAGACGGCTGATTTCACTACTAGGAAAAGGCCTACTAATGGCGCACCGGTTTTGCCTACTAATGGCGCACTACCGGTGCGCCATTACTAGCACGCCATTAGATTTTTTTACTAATGGCGCACCACTGGTGCGCCATTAGTATCTGGTATAATAATGGCGCACCTGCCAGTGCGCCATTAGTATGTAACACCATGCGCCATTAGTATGCCTCCCTGGGGGCCATATGTAACCATGTGCTTTGTCACACTAATGGCGCACTCTGCCACGATGCGCCATTAGTATCCTTTGGCATACTAATAGCGCACTCTGCCTTGATGCGCCATTAGTATGAATATTTGCTTTTTTTTTGCTTTTCTGATTTTTGCACAGGTTACAAAATATATTATTGGACAGAATATAGACAGCAGCACACAGCAACATCGGATTCATCGAATACAATAGAAGATTAGTCTCCGAATACAATTCATCATATTAGTCTCCGAATTCAAAAGACCGAACAAAGATAAAACATTACAAGTCTCAAGACCGCGAGTATCGAGTTTGTCTTCACATTACAAGTCGATATCGATCATCTAAACTACCATCACATAAAAGAGAGTTGTGGTCATCACGATGAGCATCATCACGATCAAACTGGTCCTCATCCGGTTCCTCCAACGCTCCCTCCTCTCTCCCGCTAGATAGCGGGCATATCTAGATTCGGCCTCCGCCCTAGTGGTGTACCCTTTGTAACTGTTACCGCTGAAACGGTGAACCTCTCTCCGACACTCCTCCCAGTCGTTGTAGACTCCGGGAACCTTACCCTTGTACACGACATACGACGGCATCTCTATGCACAAGCCAAACAACAGACAATACATAAGCAATATGTAAGTATGCAACAAAAGGATCGAAAGAGAAAAGCAAGACATTAATAGCACAATTCATGGTCCTACTAATAAATAGCATCGATTACATCTAAGTTGAACGACTGTCCAAACCAAAGAGACATACGAACTCATTAAAGTTTAATTACAACATGAGCTAATCAATGTTTCAGAACTACACATCACTACTTTCGACTCGACTCATCGGACAGGAGCGTGGATGAAGCCGCCGTCTGTCGTGATGGTCATGAAATCGCGGTCGTTGTCACCCTACATTTGTAGCGTTTCATCTATCTCACTGTTGGACGGTTGATATCTGACGAAGAACTGCCCTGAGGTATGAAGGACATCTTGATGGATGATGTCCGCAAACTCCGACTGGATGCAAAAGAATTCTTGTCTGAGGTCCGCGTCCTGGACTGCCTACAAGCTCGCGGCCCAATCTTTGAGATTATCTGGTAGCAGAAGTTGATGATGGTCCCTTACGATCGCCCGCATGTGATGGAGGGCGTAGTAGGCATCCTTCTGACCGCCAGGCGGCTGCTTGACACAGCAGAACTTCGTATTGTGTGATAACATGTGCATGCCGTACTTACGAACTGCCCTAGTGAAGGTGCCTCCAGATTTGGCGTAGCCGGGCAGAACATCATCAAGAACTTTCTTGACATTTGTGTAGTCTATCTTGGAGTTACGGTTCGGGTCGAAATACGTGGCCATGGAATATTTCGGGCTTAAGACGATGAGTGTGCAATGTGTGTCACTGCACAGAACACGGAATGTTAGAAAAAAAAGAACGATCAAAATCTAAGAAATCATATGTTACGGGGCGGTTAAGGGATGACTTACTCGGGAAAGTAAGCCACAAGGAAGTTATCCTTATCTGGGTTTGCCAGAATGACGCCTTCGAGGTGTGAACTCGCAACTTGGCGGTCCCCAGCGTTGTTCAAGTGCTTGGCACGCATGTAGAAGGGGTCGACTATCATGATGTCCGGGGTCTTGTCTCTAATGATCCGCATCTCCATACTCAGCGAAAACAGCCGAACGAAGGTGTAGTGCAGCGGATGAAGGTTAAACATAGCAAAGATGTCATCAAACCGCAGGACGATCGTACCCCCGATGTCGCCATCCGCAAATCCCTTGCCCTCTGGCACCTTGGCCACGAAAACCGGGTATGCCACATCATTCTCTCTCAGACGCCGCTTCTCCAAAGAAAGAACACTGTCGTGCAGACTCTACATAGCACCGGTTGCAGCAT
Organism: Triticum aestivum; assembly: GCF_018294505.1. Classification (NCBI taxonomy): domain Eukaryota; kingdom Viridiplantae; phylum Streptophyta; class Magnoliopsida; order Poales; family Poaceae; genus Triticum; species Triticum aestivum. The sequence continues at coordinate 446,218,239 of NC_057813.1, forward strand.
TCAGCATATTTGGCGGTAGCATCGCCCTACCCGCCACATGCACCCTCCTCGAGATATCCTTTGGTGAAGGTGGCCCGTCCTGAGCACGGATCAAACTCGGTGCCGGCTGGCTCGCACCGGCGCCCTTGTTAGTCTTTCGTTTCTGTCCCTTCTTCTTGATCTCCTGTAATGGGACCGAGTTCTGCTCACAGACCGCTTTCTTGAGCGTGTTAGGGCTGATAATATTTCGCACCTCAGCTATCTGAGGCTCGGTGAAGGCGGGAGCTGGAGGCGTCTCCTAAGAACTGAACGGCAGACGACGCCTATTGCAATTGGATTTCTCCGCCGTACCAGCTAGATTGCGGTCGTCTTGGTTGGGTTCTTGAGAAAGAGGCCCGCAGAACTCGTCAGCGTACCCATGTTCAGCAAAGTACTTATCGACTTTGGTAAATGTACCTTCGTCGTTGTCGTCGTCGTCCGGATCCTGTGCCATAGGGCTGTTCGGATCCTGTGCCATAGGGATGTCCGACATAGGGATGTCCGGCAGGTCCGGTAGCGTTGCGGCGTTCTTGCCATGGCTTGGAACCGGCATGACTGGCGGTCTTGTCTGTGGGGTGGTGTCCCCCGCCCCCAAACGAATCTGGCTCTTCGGCCAAAGCAGCGGCCAGTTTACGCAGGCGCTGAGGGTCATCTCATCTTCTTCGTCGGCCCCAGCGGGTCGAACCGGAGGTAACAACTCGTCGCAGCCTGGCAGCACCCGAACCACTTCAACCCTATACACTGTGGGTGGCATCGGATTACCATGGAACATGTGGTTGCCCGGTTGAACGATTCTGTCCTTGGCGACATCGACCAACTCGGCGCCCACGAAGTGCAGAAGAGTGCAAGGAACGTCGGCGGTGCCCTGCAAAAACATGTACAGGGCGTCAGGGATGCCTAGTCAAAGGTAAGGAGATGAAGTCATCGGCCGAGAGGCTTAGTTACCGTGATGCCATCGAGCTCGGCTAATGTTGAGGCACCGCCAACGGCGGGCATGCAACTGACAGAGGGGGAGCTTGCTGGCGAGGTGCCGGCCGGCGTACACCCGGGTGCATTAAGCTCCAATGCCCGTGCCGACGCCGGAGACATGAATACCGCCTCCGCCGGAGACACCAATGGCGCCGCCGCCGCAGACACCAATGGCGCCGCCGGAGACACCAATGGCGCCGCCTGGGCGTTGTGCGAGTTGCTGGACGTGAAGCTGGGAACCGGGGGAGGCCCCTGTTGGCCGCCCGCAATCCACGTCGTCAGCCCATGAATCAACGTAGGCACCATGGCGTTGAGCTTCGTTCCCAGTTGTTGTTCCACTTGCTCTTGGACAAGGTCCGGAATCTCGCCACTTGTGCCTTGAGTGCTTCAACCTCGCGCGTCTGGCTTTCTGAGCTGGCCTTTTTCTCCTTCCGCACACCAGCGGTATAGTATGACCCCCATTTTGTGGACAAGCCTTTGCCGGCCACACAACCAGCTGACGTCGGCTTAGTGAGCTTATCCTTGCTTTTCATTATGTTCAACGCCCTATTTAAAGGGCTGTTGAAAGGGGAGCTCTGAGACGACCCCGCGCTACTGCTTTCAGTTTCCTGCGAAAGGAACGTGAACCATTTAGAAATAATGGGGATTAGTTAGAGTGCAACCATATGGAGCTAATTACGCGGGGGTGTATTCCTTACCAGAACAAGCTCAAGCGCCATGGTCTTCGGATCCTTGGTAAGCTCCTTTGTTATCGGGTCCTCCTTGTACTGGGCCCTAACATAGTTCCTGGTCTGCTTGTTACCGCTGTATTTCTCGAAGCGGGGCGGTAGGCCTTGCTCGGCACGCTCCGCGTCCTCCTTGTCCCATATAGGCTCCGCCACTTTGTAACCGCCGGGACCGAGTTTGTGTTCCCCTAAGTTCAACTCCCGCATTTCTTTCCCCCACTGACTTGATTCGGTGGTTGCACTACTCTCGCACTTTATCTTGAACTCCTTGTAGTCATCTTCGCTCATCAAAGGATATTTCGCCTTGATCTTCTCATAACTATCACCTTTATCAATCATTCTCTTCACCGCGCTTCTCCAAGTAGACAGGGCCGTGCTCATCTTCGTGAGGGCGGCACTGTTCACTTTATTCCCTGAGAGGCGTGTGTTTTCAAATTCGGCGGGGAAATTGTATCGTTCGTGCAGCTTCGTGAAGAGGAGGCTGCGCAAATTCCCTCGGTCCTTATGCCTAAGGTTCTCGGTGTTGATCGAGACGGTGCTCCGGAGAATGCACCCGAGCTGAACCGAGTACCCCTTGACTATATGTTTGGGCTCCGTTGGATTCCCGTCGGAGTCCACTTGAGTGAATTCCTCCTTGAGGGTGCGGAGCGCATTTGGGCGCCGGTCCTTCCTTTGCTTCTTCGGTTGGCTGCCATCTGTGTGTGCGCCGCCATCATCAGTGGTGGCATCCTCGGTGGCACCATCAGTGGTGTCATCCCCGACGCCACTAGGGGTTGTGTAATCAGGATCGGTGTCTTCCGCGGCGTCCTCATAGCGGTGAGGTTGTTCCTCCATCTCCTGGGACAGCTCCTAGAATTGCTTGCCGCCCGAACCACCGGCCTCATTGTTGTGGGCCATGTTTCGCTCTAAATAGGAAAAAAGTTTGGTCAAAAAGTTGGTTATTGTCAAGGAACAAGATCATGGTCTCATCATTTAGGGTTTGTCGACACCGAGGCACCCTAAAAGCCTAAGCTTTCATCATTTAGGGTTTGTCGACGCCGAGGCACCCTAAAAGCCTAAGCCGAGGCACCCTAGATTGGGCCTAATCACTTGGCACTAATCACTTGGCTCTATTGCCACCTATGGTTTAATGCAGCAAGAATGGCGGGGCATTTGATCCTACTTAACTAAGTACTAAGATACCCCGGTCCATGCATTAGTCGCAAGTACCCCATATGTCCTATTTTTAGCAAAGTCATGCTAAAATTTCAGCATGACCTTTGCTGAAAATAGGACATATGGAGTACCTGAATTTGCCGGAACGGAAGTTAATCAACATTCCGGCAAACTCAAGGGCCTCTCGGGGTACCTGCAAATTCATCACGACACGATGGTCGAAGACAAAACCCACATTCAAGTTCACAGGATAAAAAAATCATCCACATTCACCAACCCACATGATGTTAAAACCCACATGAGCTATAAACAGACTTAAAAAACCCACATGATGTTATAACTGTATACACTGAACATGATGATACCAAATGGGAAGGAAAATTGTATCACTCTAGATTAGTGTAGCCACTATCTAACAAAACCAGAATGTTAACAAAATTACACCATGATGATACCAAATTCTTGTAGTAGTACAATGAGTTCACAGGATAAAAAAATCATCCACATTCACCAACCCAAACTGGTGGAGATACAGCAAACTAGAACCTTCCAGGTTTCTGCCATTTTATTTTTCCCACCGTATATGTTTCTTGATTCATGTCATGGTACTTGCTATCAAACCAAGTATTTTCTTTCTACATAATCTGGGAAGTTTCCTTCTTACTGTCTCACTATCTTACTGTCTCACTACAAAAAACTAGTATGCTTAGTTGAGACTAGTATGCTTAGTTGCATTATGACAGACAAAAACTACAAATATTTGTGTTTTTAGTTGAGCAATGCAGCGACAGTGTGATAGGCAAGTTTCAGCTGGCAAAGTGTCATGATTCAGACAACAGAGCAGCTAAGCATAGCAAGCGGATAGTTTAGTCAGTATACTAGTACTCTTTAGAAAGCATGAGACATATATTACCTGGAGGAGACTTCATCGGAGAGTTGCATGTGCATTGAAAATACAACGAGATCAGCAAAGGATAGTAAGATATATACTGAAATTATCATAACAAAATGCCAGCTACTGCCATGGTCACTGCAAATGGGCGTCCGCAGGATAAAACAATGCATCCAAGACTGGGCTTAGACTAATATCCTCATAGCATAATCTGACATCAGGCAAATATTATAAGAACAGTGAAAATGTATGTTCACTGCAAATGAATATGGACCAAGTATCCTCTAAAATGCATCTAAACGCAAGCTCAGAGATTTGAACATTTGGAAAACCCTAGCTACTTAATTCTCCAACCCCCTTTCCTTGTCCAAATTTCTCCAACCCCCAACCCTAGAACACATCAGAAGGAAATAAAGAGGGGGGGAGGGGGAAGCGGCTCGGGTGCTCACTTGGGAGGTCGAGGGTGACTCGGGGCAGCCGGAGCTAGTCGAGGCGGCGCGAATTCGGCGTCGAGCGGTGGTTCTCCTCCTGGGCAGGCCACACGGTTGAGGGCGTCGAGCGGTGGCGGTCCTCCTGGGCGTCCGAGCTTGTCCGGGTCCTCATAGTCGAAGAGGAAGACAGCGGCGGTCCTCCTGGGCAGGCCGCGCGGTGTTGGACGGCGAGCACGTCGAGGGCACAGGCGGGGCCGCGGGGGAAGGGGGCGCTTGGGCGGGAGGACATCGAGGGAGGCGGCGCTCGGCTCGGGGATGGCGAGGGAGGCGGCGCTGGGCTCGGGGACGGCGAAGGAGGCGAGGGGGACGACGAACACGGGGGTAGCGGGTGAGATCGATGAGGCAGGGGAGAGATTAGAGAGATTGGGGATTTAGTGTGGGGGGAAGCTTTCTAATGGCGCACCACCCACTCGTGCACCAGAAGTACGACTATTCTAATGGCGCACCACCCCACGGTGCGCCATTAGAATTTTGTTTTAATCTAACCCACTAGCCCTATCTACAACCTAGACCTATCTACAACAGAACCCACCCACTAGCCCGACTGGTCAGCACGCAGCACACACACCAGGAGGTCCTGGGTTCAATTCCCAGGCTCCCCAATATTTTTTTATGCATTTTAAATGCTGTTTTTTATATTTATTTGTGTTGAAATATGTTCAAACTTGTTTAAATCATAACAGTGCCCATGAAATACAATCGAGAAATGAAGATTATGATTTAAATACAATCGATCTTAGCTAGCTATCTGTTCACAATCTTCTTGCCCTTCTTTTTCACAAATGGAGTTCTTCTGTGGAACGGACGTCCTTTAGGTAGGGTGGTCCTACTTATTCTTGTGGTGTGTGCTGCTACTTCGTCGTCGTCGTCATGTTCGATCTTCGGGTCGCCGTACTTGTCGAAGTCTTGCTGATTGGCTACTCCATCCATTCCGATGATCTTCCTTTTGCCTCTCCTCACGACAACACGACTGGGCTTTGGCGGGTCGGTAATGAAGAAGCATTGGTCCACTTGGGAAGCCAGTACCCATGGCTCATTTTTCGCGGTGACATTTGCGCCCGCGGTCTTGGATTTGGCTTCGGGTATAACCATGGTGGTGAAATATCGGTCTTCTTTTAGGACGCTCTTGGCCCATATGACACGGAACATCGGCACTTTCTCTCCAGCGTAGCTCAGCTCCCAGATCTCCTCGATCCTTCCGTAGTATCTGTCCTTGTCCTTACCGGTGTAGGATTCCATCGTTACCCCGGAGTTCTGATAACCATCGCTCTTCATATCCTTGTCCTCAGTGTAGAATGTGTAGCCATTGATATCGTACGCCTCATAGGTCATCAGGTTGTGCTCGGCGCCCTGTGACAAGGCGAATATGAGTTGTTCTTCCGCGGGAGAATCCTCATGTAAAGGGTACGACAGAAGCTTCTGCTTGAACCAACGCATGAAACATGAGTTGTGCTCTTTGATTATATCTCCGTCCGTCCTCTGTTGGCCTCAGTCATTGTACGTCTTCTCAATAAAGGTTTTGTGCTCTACCACCCAAGGATCGACCACGTCTATGTGTTGTAGCGCGACTAGGTTTGCTCTTTCAAAGTCAGCGAGTCGACCCTCGAAGTCGACATACATTTCGCAGCGACCCTCACGGTGACCCCATCCAGCGAGCCTGCCGAGGTGCCTATTGACGGGCAGACCAACGGGGTTCTCGATGCCTAGATAATTCGTGCAGTAGGAGATGCACTCTTCGGTTAGAAAGCCCCTGGCTATACTTCCCTCTGGACGTGACATGTTCCGAACGTATCCTTTGATGACACCATTCATCCTTTCGAATGGCATCATGCTGTGTAGGAACATCGGCCCGAGTTGGATGATATCCTCCACGATATGGACCAGCAGATGCACCATAACATCGAAGAATGCGGGCGGGAAGTACATCTCAAGCTCGCATAGTATCACCACGATCTCTTCCTGTAGCCTTCTGAGTTGCCTCACGCCAATCGACTTCCGAGAGATGACGTCGAAAAAGTTGCATAGGCCAAATAGCATTTCACGGACGTGCGCGTCCATGATCCCATGGATTGCAACTGGAAGTATCTGCGTCATCAGCACGTGACAGTCGTGAGACTTCATCCCGCTGAACTTCTGCTTTGCTGGGTCTAGGTATCTGCTTATCTTCCCCGCGTAACCGTAAGGAAGTTTTACTCCTAGGAGGCAGGTGAAAAACTGCTCGATCTCCTCCTGAATTAGAGTGAAGCACGCGGGAGGGTAGTCATTTCCGGTCTTCTTGGCATTTTTGCCTTTGCGACGACTTTCTGTGTCCTGCTTCGCCTCATCATCATCATCATCATCATCATCATCATTAGCGTGAAGCTCCTGCCTGATGCCCATTGATTTCAAGTCTGCCCTTGCTTTCGGCCCATCTTTGGTCCTCTCTGGCATGTTGAGCAGGGTACCAAGCAGACTCTCGCACACGTTCTTCGTGATATGCATGACATCAAGGCTGTGAGGCACATGGTGGATCTTCCAGTACGGCAAGTCCCAAAAAACAGACCTCGTTTTCCATACCTTCAGCAGCGGCTCTGGCGCCTTTCGCTTCTTTCCCGGCTCTGGCGCCTTTTGCTTCTTTCCCGACAGTGGGCAGTCTTTCCAATTTTTCAACAGCTCGTCTATTTCCTCGCCGCTCCTCGTACACGGGCGTTTTCGGGGTTCGGTTTCACCATCGAACAGATCCTTGCGTTTCCTCCACGGGTCATCGTCGCGAAGCCACCTTCGATGTCCCATGAACACGGTTTTCGAAGACCCGGGATCTCTATCTAGCTGGCGATACATTGTGTCATCCATGCACCTTACGCATCCAGAAAATCCGTGGACTACCTGCCCCGCGAGATATCCGTAACCAAGATAGTCGTGCACCGTCGTGAGCAGTGCGGCTCTCATAGGGAAATATTGTTTCTCTGCAGCGTCCCCCGTATTGGCTGGCATTTTCCACAACATGTCTAGCTCCTCCTTCAGCAGCCCCAGATACAGATTGATGTCATTCCCTGGTTGTTTGGCCCTTCAATTAGCATACTCATGTGAATGTACTTCCTCTTCATGCACAACCGGGGGGAAGGTTGTACATCCACACAAACACAGGCCAGGTGCTATGTGTGCTTCTCTGGCTGCCAAACAGATTGACTCCATCGGTGCTCGCGCCCAGCACGATGTTCCTTGGATCCTTCCCAAATTCTGGGTATTTGAAGTTCAACGCTTGCCACTAGCTCGCATCCTTAGGGTGACTCGGCATCTTGTCTTTTTTATTTATCTCCGGATCATTTCCGTCATCTTCCCGCTTCTTCTCCTCCCTATCCGCGTGCCAACGCAGGAGCTTTGCTACCTTAGGGTCCGCGAAATACCGCTGCAGACGAGGAGTGATCAGAAAGTACCACACCGATTTTCGAGGAGCTTTCTTCCTCTTCTTGTATCGAGTGACGCCGCACACCGGACATATGGTAGACTCCGCATGCTCGTCCCGATAAATGATGCAATTGTTCATGCACACATGGTATTTCACTTGCGGTAAATCCAAAGGACACATGATTTTCTTCGCCTCCTCGAAACAGGTCGGGCACTTGTTCCCCTTGGGAAGACGTTCGTGCCAGAATGACATGTTCTCGTCAAAGCATGCGTCGGTCATTTTGTGTTTTACCTTCATCTCCAGAGCCATGAGCGTTACTTTCAGGCGGGTAACCTTGGGCCTGCATCCTTCATACAATGGAGTAACCGCGTCTATCTCCAGTTGATCCAGCTTGGCTTTCTCTCGGCGGCAGCTCTTGCGTTATCCGTTTGCTTGCGAAGCAGCTCTTGAATATGAGGGTCCTGCACCCAGCCTCCATCTTCGTCTGCTCCGGCATCTTCATCTGCATGATCATGCCCTTCGTCTAGATCTTCCTCATCATCATGCGACATCTTCTACATGATGATTGTGTACATCATCACCGTCGTGATCATGTCCTGGAGATTCTTCGTCTTCTCGCCCGCCCTCGCCGCGGTGGTTGTCTTGATGCCCTTCCTCATTTCTTGCCCGGCCCCCATGGACGACTTCATAGTCATCTTCATCACCTTGCCACCGATAGCCATCCATGAAACCACGCAAGAGCAGGTGGTCCCGCACCTGCCCGGAATCCGGGTCCGCAATAAGGCTCTTCAGCTTGCATCTTCGACACGGACATCTTATCTCCGTCTCGTTCTTTTGAAGCATCTCGGCCTTCGCAGAGCTCAAAAACCTATTCATGATGCCTTCGGTCATCGTGCGGACCATGGTCGCCTGCGGGGTAGAGCAAAACGATATTTTAGAACCAAGAAAAAATTTGGCATGACCTTCCCTAAAAATAGGACCAAAAAGAAAGCATAGTGCCAAAATTCTCGCCGAAACGGAAATGAATCAACATTCCGGCAAAATATTGGCAAACACAAACATATATGCAACACCACAAACACAAGCAACACCACAAACATACATAGATCTAGCTAGGCCACAAAAAGTGCATGTGCACGTTGTTGGAGCGAGCTAGGGAGAAAAAAAGTAGATCTACATCGTGAAGATAGCTTTCCCCTTACTTACCTATCAAAAAAAGGTGATTTCACCACTTAATTTTGATGAATCTATGGTGGAAATGAGGTGAGGAGGAGGAGGCAGCCGAGACAAGCTTGGAGGAGGAGGTGGCGAGAATGAAGTGGGGAAAGTGAGTGGGTAGGTGGGCTGTCCAAAATATCTTGTTCGTCCCAGGTTACTAATGGTGCACCACCAAACAATGCGCCATTAGTAACCCTGGTTACTAATGGCGCACCGACAGGGGGTGCGCCATTAGTACTTTTTGCAGAAAAGTAAAAAAACATATGTATACTAATGGCGCACTGTGGAACAGTGCGCCATTACTAGTTTAAACTAGTAATGGCGCACTTTGGCAAAGTGCGCCATTAGTAGGTTTGCAAAAAAGTAAAAAAAATATACTAATGGCGCACTCTATTGGTCGTGCGCCATTACTACTTCCAACTAGTAATGCCGCACTTTGCCGTCCATGCGCCATTAGTTTGTATGGAAAAATGGGAAAAACAATAGTAGTGGCGCACTGTGAGCACGGTGCGCCATTAGTGTCTTCCACACTAATGGTGCACGAGCAACCGGTGCGCCATTAGTATATAGTAGTGGCGCACTACTTGCCTGGTGCGCCATTAGAATCAGTCCTATCTATAGCCGTTTTTCTGGTAGTGTTTTATTGAATTCTTCGGGGCACAATCCGTTGAAGAGGATATCACAAGCTTGAGCATTGTATGCAGCATCTTCAACTCATCCGCATTAGCTTCACGGTTCGGCTCTATCCCATCAAAGAATTCAACTTGCAAGCCAATACACACAATAGCCCAACGGCGGGGTTATGTCCGAGAATATGCATTTTCATCTTATGTTTCTGAAAGTGAAACTATCCCTAGGTGGTTTTGGTAATTCATAACAACATATAGCTCATTGAGCTAATGCTATTCCAAGACTATTATTTCAGGAAAGCTCAATGAATGGCATGGCATGGATGATGAAAGTGGATCCCTCAAAACACTAAGGACAAAGGATTGGCTCAAGCTCAAAAGCTCAAGACTCTTCATTTTATATTTTAGTGATCCAAGATCACATTGAGTCTATAGGAAAAGCCAATACTATCAAGGAGGGATGAGGTGTTGCTTAATGAGCCTCTTGCTTCATGTGCTTAGTGATATGCTCCAAAACCCTCAGCTACTTTCTCACATCCACAAATGACCTAAACCCAAAGCCAAAATCGGTCACACCGATTCTTCCAACACGGCGCCACCGATTTCAAATGTCATAGCCACTGCCACAAACCCTAAGCAAATCGGTCCTACCGATAGGGATCTCGGTCTCACCGAGATGGGATTGTAATCTCTCTGTTTCCCTTCGTAACGTTTCGGTCTAACCAAAGTGAGTGATCGGTCCCATCGAGATTGCAATGTAAACTCTCTGTTTCCCTTTTATAACATTTCGGTCTCACCGAAAAGAGCAAATCGGTCCCACCGAGTTTACCTGACCAACTCTCTGGAAAGCTCATTACCAAAATCGGTCTCACCGAGTTTGTGTAATCGGTCTTACCGAGATTATGTTATGCCCTAACCCTAACCGAATCGGTCTCACGGAGTTGCATGTCAGTCCCACCAAAAATCACTAACAGTCACTAGGTTTACTAAATCGGTCTGACCGAGTCTGTTGAATCGGTCCCACCTAGTTTGGTAAATTGTGTGTAACGGTTAGATTTTGTGTGGAGGCTATATATACCCCTCCACCTCCTCTTCATCCGTGGAGAGAGCCATCAGACTAAACCTACACTTCCAACTTACCATTTCTGGGAGAGAACCACCTACTCATGTGTTGAGGCCAAGATATTCCATTCCTACCATATGAATCTTGATCTCTAGCCTTCCCCAAGTTGCTTTCCACTCAAACCCTCTTTCCACCAGATCCAAATCCTATGAGAGAGAGTTGAGTGTTGGGGATACTATCATTTGAAGCACAAGAGCAAGGAGTTCATCATCAACGCACCATTTGTTACTTCTTGGAGAGTGGTGTCTCCTAGATTGGCTAGGTGTCACTGGGAGCCTCCGACAAGATTGTGGAGTTGAACCAAGGAGTTTTTAAGGGCAAGGAGATCGCCTACTTCGTGAAGATCTACCGCTAGTGAGGCAAGTCCTTCGTGGGCGACGGCCATGGTGGGATAGACAAGGTTGCTTCTTCGTGGACCCTTCGTGGGTGGAGCCCTCCATGGACTCGCGCAACTGTTACCCTTCGTGGGTTGAAGTCTCCATCAACGTGGATGTACGATAGCACCACCTATCGGAACCACGCCAAAAACATCCGTGTCTCCAATTGCGGTTGAATCCTCCAAACCCTTCCCTTTACTTTCTTGCAAGTTGCATGCTTTAATTTCCGCTGCCTATATACTCTTTGCATGCTTGCTTGAATTGTGTGATGATTGCTTGACTTGTTCTAAGATAGCTAAAATCTGCCAAACTCTAAAATTGGGAAAAGGTTAAGTTTTTTAATTGGTCAAGTAGTCTAATGACCCCCCCTCTAGACATACTTCAAGGTCCTACAAGTGGTATTAGAGCTTTGGTCTCCATTTTCTTTGATTTCCATAGATTTTGGTGGTCATAGCCTTGGTTTCACAACCTAGGAGAGTATGGCGTCTAGCGAGGGAAATTATCACCGTAGAGGTCCTTACTTTGATGGTACTAATTTTGCTAGTTGGAAGCATAAGATGAAAATGCATATTCTCGGACATAACCCCGCCGTTTGGGCAATTATTTGTATCGGCTTGCAAGGTGAATTCTTTGATGGGAGAGAGCCGAACCATGAAGCTAATGCGTAATAATTGAAGATGATGCAATACAATGCTCAAGCTTGTGATATCATCTTCAACGGATTGTGCCCCGAAGAATTCAACAAAATCAGCCGTCTTGAGAATACAAAGGAAATTTGGGATACTTTGGTTGATATGCATGAAGGTACTGAATCCGTCAAGGAATCCAAGTTGGATGTGCTCCAAAGTCAGCTTGACAAGTTCAAAATGAAGGATGGTGAAGGTGTCGTTGAAATGTACTCTAGGCTTGCACTTATCACAAATGAGATTGACGGCTTAGGGAGTGAAGAGATGACCGACAGATTCATCATCAAGAAGATCCTAAGAGCATTGGATGGAAAGTATGATACTGTGTGCACATTGATCCAAATGATGCCAAACTACAAAGATCTCAAGCCAACGGAAGTCATTCGAAGAATTGTTGCTCATGAGATGTCACTCAAGGATAAGGAGGAACTTCACAAGAAGTCAAGTGGTGCTTACAAAGCCTCAAGTGAAGCCCCCACATCATCAAGTGAGAAACAAACCTTCAATGAAGAATTGAGCTTAATGGTGAAGAACTTCAACAAATTCTACAAGAGCAGAAGCAAAGAAAGAAGCTCCAAGTCAAGGTCTTATCATGACAAAAGATCTTCTAGTCGAGAGCGCAATTGCTACAATTGTGGAAGGCCTGGACACTACTCCAATGAGTGTATGGCACCCCACAAAAGAAGAGAAGAATCTCCAAAAAGAAGAAGCAAAAGAGAAGAATCACCACCAAGAGAGAGAAGGAGTAGAGATGATCGTTACGAACGAAGACCCTCACGGAGAAGCAAGGATTCAGAAAGGAAGGACAAGTCATCAAGGAGCTACACAAAATGAAGACATCAAGCTCATGTTGGTGAATGGGTATCCGGCTCCGACTCCGACCATCACTCCGAGAGAAGCTATCACTCTGACTCCGAATATACTCAAGATGAAGGTGTTGCCGATCTAGCACTTGTGTCAACCAACTCCTACGACATATTTGATTCACCAAATGAAGGAATTGGAAGATGCTTCATGGGCAAAGGTCCAAAGGTAACACATCCTGAGTATGTTGATTTCAATAGTGATGAAGATGACTTGCTTGTGGATGATGATTTACTTGTTGACAACTCTAGTGATGAATACTATGATGAAACGTCAATTAATCATGCTAATCAAACGAATGACAATGATAAGGAGAAAATTGAGCTACTAACTAAAGAACTAAACACTCTTAAGTTGGCTCGTGAAACTATCTTCGAAGATCATCGAGAACTTTTAAGGGCTCATGAGAAGTTACGCTTTGATAAGCTCAATCTTGAGCAAGAGCATGAGTTCTTAAAAGCAATCAATGATGATCTCCGTAAGAAAAGCTCTTCTTACATTGCCAAGTGTTTACTCCTATCAACTTACATGCCTCAAGTCAAGTCTAGTAACAAGTAAAAGAAAGATACTTCCTCTAGTAGTAACAATAATAATGTCAAATCCAATATTGTTGCTTCTAGTAGTTCTCTTGATTCCACTAATGATTCTCTTAGCCAAGTTACACTTGAGCAAGAAAACAGCTTATTGAAGGGAATTATAGAGAAAGGTGTTTACAAGAGCCTTGCCGGGAGTAAGAAATTCGAGGAAATTGTACACAAGCAAGGAAGACACCGGAAGAATCAAGGTGTTGGTTTTGAACGAAAGTTCAATGCCAATGAAGTTGAGTGGGAAGAAGATCAATATCCCAAGACAAAGTTTGTTCCTCAACAAGAGAAGTATGATCCTACTTCCTTCAAGGGAACACAAGCTCAAGATGATCTTCCACCACAAGACCACAAGAACAAAGGCAAGGACAAGCTTCAAGAAGAGATTGATGCATTTGAAGAAGAACCTAAAGCCTCGTTCAAGTGGGTTCCCAAGACTACATCAAGTACAACTACAACTCCAAGGATTCCCATCAAGATTATGTGGATCCCAAAGAAGAAGAACTAGAGAGTTCTTGAGGGTGACTCCGCCAACATTCTTCACTCGTATCATTATGGCAATGACAGGTGCAATCAACTTCCACATCTTGCACTAGTTCAAGGAGTCACAAACCCTCATGTTGGTAAGGCAAGGGACAAGGTAACCTAATGTTTTCATAGACATCATCTTGTGTGTGCATCACTCTATGTCTTTGGATATTCCTGTTTGTTCCTTGTGGGACTAACCCATGTAGGCAAGTTGAAAGTGCAACTCACTCCAAAGGATTGCTCCAAATGGACTACATCAAAATTGAGCATCCACATCTTCAACACCTACATGAAGTCATCATCGACAAAACCCAAGGTTAGTTCATCCCTCTAAAAAGGGATCTCACATCTAGGGGGAGCTTAACTCTAAGAATTGAGTGAAAGCAACTCTAATGGTGTGAACACATCAATGCATTGTGTAAAAGTGGTAACCCCACTTGAGCTTAAATGAGTATGATCTATGATCAAATGTTTATCATTTGACTCCTAAGTCAATATACTCATATATAGATGACCTAGTCATCGCTAATTGTTTGATAGATGCTAGAATTGGTTGTGCATGCTTTGTCACATGTTTCATTTGCTATCTTATTGTGTGAGCATGTTGGTGCATATTTTACTCATTCAAGGACATCCACTTGTTGTTTTGATTGTTTGGTTCTTTCTTCTTTTGGCCAAGTGGATGGACAAGAATGCCTAAGAACTTTCTCTAGCTATTTATGCTTTTCTCGTCTCAAACTCTATTCATGCTACATCACAAAATTTAATCAAGTCAGATTCGAACCACTCTGTGAGATGAGCACTCGGAGTCCCCGATTCGTCATAGACTTAAACTTCCAAAACTTCTTTGTGATTCTCGGTCTGACCGATTCCTCCATTTCGGTCCCACCGAGATCACTAAGTCGATCTAGGTTTTCAATCTCGGTGCAACCGACTTGAACTTTTCGGTCACACCGAGTTGTTGTAACTAAACACAGTTATGCATCTCGGTGCCACCGAGTTGTTCCACTCGGTCACACCGACAGGGTCGGGCTATATATAGTCACGAGCAAAAATTTGGAAATTCCTCCGAACCTTTTCTCCCGCACAATAGCTCGCTCTGCCTCCAAGGTCTTCGGATCGTCTCCTCGTTGCCAGCCGCCTCCTGTCGCTGGTCTCCGCCGCCGTCAACAGAATTCAACCCCGCCGTTGCCGCCATAGCGAGTTCATCGCCGAACTAGTGTATGGACTCGATCACTGTGCTATCCTCGTCCGATTCCTAGCACATTGTGTTCTTATTGATTCTTGCCACGATTGAAACAATCCTATCCAGTCAATGCAATCCATAGATTAGATGAGATTTGGAAATTTAGGGTTAGGTTTCCGCCAAAACCATCTCGGACCCACTGAGTTGAAAAACTCGGTCCCACCGATTTGGCTTATGCCATTGCACTAGTAACTCTCGGTCTGACCAAGAATTGCTAATCGGTGCGACCGATTTTAGGACTTTGTGAAACCCTAGCAGTCTCGGTGCCACCGAACTGTGACTCAGTCCAACCGAGTTTATCAGTTTAGGTTCCAAAACTGCTTCGGTATCACTGAGCTTGAAAATCGGTTGATCCGAAATGCTTTCTATGGAAAACTAAAACTGAATTTTTGAATCATTCTTTTGCAAAAATCTCTGTATTTTGTGATGCTCATCCACTCTATCTCATCTATAACTCTTCACAGGGTCAACAGTCAGTGTTTGCAGCATGTCAGACCAGAGTGAGAGCCAGAACAGGTCAGCAGAGCAGATTCACATGAGTGAGGGCACTAGTCCCTCCAGCACTTCAGATGAAGGCAGCAGAAGCACTCCTAGCAACCTGCCTAAGGCTGCTACAAGGCAAAGGAAGAAGAGAACTTCAGACTCTGAAGATGAGGATTATAGAGATGAAGAGGATGAGGCTACCTCCAAGAAGATAGTGCTCAAAAAGGAGTATGGCTCAGCAAAGGATACAAAGCCAGGCATGAAGATCAAAAGGCCTGCAGGAAGACAACCAATGTCCAAAGCCAGAGCATCAACTCAACTGCTGAAAAGCCTGATCCCAAAGAGCCAGCTGCTGAAGGCAAGAAGAGGGAGGAAAGGGTCAAGAAGACCATGGCCAGAGTTGTTGGTCAACCTTCCATGATGGAAGAAGAAGAAGAGCTTGCTGCACCAGCACCAAAGGCACCAAAGCTTATGGGAGATGCTATTAGATCAGGGGCTGCAACATCTAAGCCCAAGGAAGCACCCAAAGCTGCCCCCAAGGCCAAGTCTGCACCAAAGAGGAATACCAGGAGTATTCCAGCTGCTGAGAAGAACAAGGCCCCAGTGCCTGAGGTTGCTGAGGAGGAAGATGAAGAAGGACAAGTTCTAAGGAAGCTCAAGCCTAAGATACCAGATCACAATGATGCCCATCCTGTGGCTGAGTACATGAACATCAGAAAAGACTCAGGGTTGAGGCTATGGAGGATGGCAGATCCATATGCCATAAGAAGAAGAACTGTTGTTGATTACATGTTCCATACAAAGGAACAGCGGGACTTCTATGAGACAATCTTATTGGACAAGAAGCCCACTGTGTGTGATATGAGGTGGGTCGACTGGACCTACATGTAGGAGAATGAAGAGCACTATCCTGGAGTGCAAGACAGCTTTGTGGCTTGTGCAGTTGCAGACTTTGTTGGGAAAAAGCTCACAAACTGGAATGATGAACTTATCATGCAATTCTACTCCACAGCACACTTCTATCCAGATGGGAGAATAGTTTGGATGTCTGAAGGTACAAGGTACCAGTCAACTGTTGAGGAGTGGGCAAAACTGATAAATGCCCCAAAGGAAAATGATGATGATCTGGATGTATATGCCAAGAAGAAAATGGGACACAATACCATGGCACACACGTACAAGGAGATCCCAGACAAAGCCCTAGAGACTTTCTCTTTTGGATCAGTCCACTTTCTTCTGTCAGGGCTGCCTACAATCAATTGGATCCTAAGGCACACTCTATTGCCTAAGTCTGGTGACCACAACATGATTAGAGGGCATGCAATCAATATGCTGCATTTGTTTGATGGGCCACAGAAATTCAAAGTCATGAGCCTTATAGTTGAAACTATTAAGAGGACTGCAGCAGATCATAAGAGGAGTTGTGGATATGCCCCTCAGATTCAGGAGTTGATTAACTCAAAGATGGGAACTGGCAAATATCTATTGGATAGGGAACATTTTCCACTCTATCCAGACTTTGAGGACAATGAGGTTGTCATGAATGAGGATGATCCATCATCAGTTCAAGCTCAAGAGAAGAAGGAGAAGGCGAGGAAGGAGAAGGCTGCCAAGATGCCAACTCAAGAGGAGGCATCTGAGTATTTCTTGAAGAACAAGCAGGAGCAGCTTGGTTACTTGATAGCATCATCTCTGAGGATTGAGAAGGGATTGGCCACCCTCACTCAAAATCAGGAGAGCTTGGAAAGAATCATGGAACTCAAATTTCATGATCTTGATGTCAAGGTAACTGAGATTCAGGCAGTTGTGGAGAAACTGCAGGATGGCATGCAGGAGAGGAAGGGCAAGACTACCACTAATGTCTTTGCCAGAGTGCCTAGAGCTCAGAGGTCAGCTATTGTGCCAATGCCAGACACCAGAGCAACATCATCTGCACCAGCTACAGCTCCTACAGCTCCAGTGCAACCAGCTCTAGCATCAACTCCAGCACCCTCTACATCAACTGAAGCCTCGTCCAAGGAGCCATCTCTACACCACCAACTGAAGATCAAGCCTGAGAGTCGATCTAGCACTATGCATTTTCTATGAACTTTTTGGTAACTTGTTGCCAAAGGGGAGAAAAATGTATAGATCATAGTCTTCGAGAGAGAGAGTGTGTTGCTTTTATTCTCTCTTGCTTTGTTGGTTCAAACTTGTTTGCTTTTGATTGCTTGAGATACTATGCTATTCTTGTGAGACATTGATGATCATGTGTTTGATCGTAAGCTACACTTATGCATGTTTGACGATATTACCTTATCTATCGTATGTGATCATTCACTTTGCTTGGTGATGAGTGCATGTATTCAATACTTATCATTTTGAGCGCTCCACCAAGATGTATGTGACATGGAAGAGTAACCCATGAGCCTAATTCCTTGTGCATTTGCAGTCCAAAGCAAATTTTAAACTATGCACAAATTTAGGGGGAGCTCTTGCTTATCACATACTTCTCAAAGCGACAATGTTTTTAATCTTATTATCATTTGTTGAAGCTTTGATCTATATGTTGTCATCAATTACCAAAAAGGGGGAGATTGAAAGTGCAACTATCCCTAGGTGGTTTTGGTAATTCATAACAACATATAGCTCATTGAGCTAATGCTATTCCAAGACTATTATTTCAGGAAAGCTCAATGAATGGCATGGCATGGATGATGAAAGTGGATCCCTCAAAACACTAAGGACAAAGGATTGGCTCAAGCTCAAAAGCTCAAGACTCTTCATTTTATATTTTAGTGATCCAAGATCACATTGAGTCTATAGGAAAAGCCAATACTATCAAGGAGGGATGAGGTGTTGCTTAATGAGCCTCTTGCTTCATGTGCTTAGTGATATGCTCCAAAACCCTTAGCTACTTTCTCACATCCACAAATGACCTAAACCCAAAGCCAAAATCGGTCACACCGATTCTTCCAACCCGGTGCCACCGATTTCAAATGTCATAGCCACTGCCACAAACCCTAAGCAAATCGGTCCTACCGATAGGGATCTCGGTCTCACCAAGATGGGATTGTAATCTCTTTGTTTCCCTTCGTAGCGTTTTGGTCTAACCAAAGTGAGCGATCGGTACCACCGAGATTGCAATGTAAACTCTCTGTTTCCCTTTTGTAACATTTCAGTCTCACTGAAAAGAGCAAATCAGTCCCACCGAGTTTACCTGACCAACTCTCTGGAAAGTTCATTACCAAAATCGGTCTCACCGAGTTTGTGTAATCGGTCTTACCGAGATTACATTATGCCCTAACCCTAACCGAATCGGTCTCACCGAGTTGCATGTCAGTCCCACCGAAAATCACTAACGGTCACTAGGTTTACTAAATCAGTCTGACCGAGTCTGTTGAATCGGTCCCACCGAGTTTGATAAATTGTGTGTAACGGTTAGATTTTGTGTGGAGGCTATATATACACCTCCAACTCCTCTTCATTCATGGAGAGAGCCATCAGACTAAACCTACACTTCCAACTTACCATTTCTGAGAGAGAACCACCTACTCATGTGTTGAGGCCAAGATATTCCATTCCTACCATATGAATCTTGATCTCTAGCCTTCCCCAAGTTGCTTTCCACTCAAACCCTCTTTCCACCAGATCCAAATCCTACGAGAGAGAGTTGAGTGTTGGGGATACTATCATTTGAAGCACAAGAGCAAGGAGTTCATCATCAACGCACCATTTGTTACTTCTTGGAGAGTGGTGTCTCCTATATTGGCTAGGTGTCACTTGGGAGTCTCCGACAAGATTGTGGAGTTGAACCAAGGAGTTTGTAAGGGCAAGGAGATCGCCTACTTCGTGAAGATCTACCGCTAGTGAGACAAGTCCTTCATGGGCGACGGCCATGGTGGGATAGACAAGGTTGCTTCTTCATGGACCCTTCGTGGGTGGAGCCCTCCGTCGACTCACGCAACTGTTACCCTTCGTGGGTTGAAGTCTCCATCAACGTGGATGTACGATAGCACCACCTATCGGAACCACGCCAAAAACATCCGTGTCTCCAATTGCGTTTGAATCCTCCAAACCCTTCCCTTTACTTTCTTACAAGTTGCATGCTCTAATTTCCACTGCCTATATACTCTTTGCATGCTTGCTTGAATTGTGTGATGCTTGCTTGACTTGTCCTAAGATAGCTAAAATCTACCAAACTCTAAAATTGGGAAAAGGTTAAGTTTTTTAATTGGTCAAGTAGTCTAATGACCCCCCCTCTAGACATACTTCAAGGTCCTACAAGACATCAAGCTCTGATACCACTTGTAGGACCTTGAAGTATGTCTAGAGGGGGGTGATTAGACTACTTGACCAATTAAAAACTTAACCTTTTCCCAATTTTAGAGTTTGGTAGATTTTAGCAATCTTTGAACAAGTCAAGCAATCATCACACAATTCAAGCAAGCATGCAAAGAGTATATGAGCAGCGGAAATTAAAGCATGCAACTTGCAAGAAAGTAAAGGGAAGGGTTTGGAGGATTCAAACGCAATTGGAGACACGGATGTTTTTGGCGTGGTTCCGATAGGTGGTGCTATCGTACATCCACGTTGATGGAGACTTCAACCCACGAAGGGTAATGGTTGCACGAGTCCATGGAGGGCTCCACCCACGAAGGGTCCACGAAGAAGCAACCTTGTCTATCCCACCATGGCCGTTGCCCACAAAGGACTTGCCTCACTAGCGGTAGATCTTCACGAAGTAGGCGATCTCCTTGCCCTTACAAACTCCTTGGTTCAACTCCACAATCTTGTCGGAGGCTCCCAAGTGACACCTAGCCAATCTAGGAGAAACCACTCTCCAAGAAGTAACAAATGGTGCGTTGATGATGAACTCCTTGCTCTTGTGCTTCAAATGATAGTATCCCCAACACTCAACTCTCTCTCATAGGATTTGGATCTGGTGGAAAGAAGATTTGAGTGGAAAGCAACTTGGGGAAGGCTAGAGATCGAGATTCATATGGTAGGAATGGAATATCTTGGCCTCAACACATGAGTAGGTAGTTCTCTCTCAGAAATGGTAAGTTGGAAGTGTAGGTTTGTTCTGATGGCTCTCTCCACGAATGAAGAGGAGGTGGAGGGGTATATATAGCCTCCACACAAAATCTAACCATTACACACAATTTACCAAACTCGGTGGGACCGATTCAATAGACTCGGTCAGACCGATTCAGTAAACCTAGTGACTGTTAGGATTTTCGGTGGGACCGACATGCAACTCGGTAGGACCGATATGGTTAGGGTTAGGGCATAACATAATCTCGGTAAGACCGATTACACAAACTTGGTGAGACCGATTTTGGTAATAAGCTTTCTAGAGAGTTGGTCAGGTAAACTCGGTGGGACCGATATGCTCATTTTGGTGAGACCGAAATGTTACGAAAGGGAAACAGGGAGTTTACATTGCAATCTCGGTGGAACCGATCGCTCACTTTGGTTAGACCAAAATGTTACGAAGGGAAACAGAGAGATTACAATCGCATCTCGGTGAGACCGAGATCCCTATCGGTAAGACCAATTTGCCTAGGGTTTGTGGCAGTGGCTATGACATTTGAACTCGGTGGCGCCGGATAGAAAGAATCGGTGTGACCGATTTTGACTTTGGGTTTAGGTCATATGAGGATGTGAGAAAGTAGTTGAGGGTATTTGGAGCATATCACTAAGCACTTGAAGCAAGAGGCTCATTAAGCAACACATCATCCCTCCTTGATAGTATTGGCTTTTCCTATAGACTCAATGTGATCTTGGATCACTAAAATGTAAAATGAAGAGTCTTGAGCTTTTGAGCTTGAGCCAATCCTTTGTCCTTGATAGTTTGAGGGATCCACTTTCATCATCCATGCCATGCCATTCATTGAGCTTTCCTGAAATAATAGTCTTGGAATAGCATTAGCTCAATGAGCTATATGTTGTTATGAATTACCAAAACTACCTAGGGATAGTTGCACTTTCACTCATCGTAAGTGATTGATGCAGGATACAAAAGAGAGGTAGTTTCATGTAAGAACAAGGTTAACAGATAGATGTAGTGTGTACCAAAAATAGGAAGGCATGTCATATTCACAGGTATAGTGTGTAAACTAAGCAGATGCAATTTACCCTAATTAGAAGCATTACAAGCTAGACACCGTATGCAACATGCAACCACATATCACACTGCGAAGTTGGAGCAAGCACCTGTGATGGTCGTGTAGGGGAAGTGTTGTCTTCAGGTACAGAGCAACGTCCAATATCTTCATTTAGGCTTGCTATTTCTTGAGAATCATGTGGAGAGGATGAAATTGCATTCTTTATAAGAGTATTGCGTCTCATATTAACCCACGCGCGTGACTATCTCATCATAAGCAATAGACGCAGGATATACAAGAACAGTAGTTTGATGTAAGAACATGGTGTGACAGGCAGATGAAGTATGTACCAAAAATAGGAAGGTGTGTCATATTCACACGTATAATGTGTAATCTAAGGAGATGCAATTTAACAAATTAGGAGCATTGATGAGGGATACACAAGAAAAGTAGTTTGATGTAAGAACATGGTTAATAGAAAGACGTAGTATGTACCAAAAACAGGAAGGCATGTCATATTCACAGGTATGATGTGTTAACTAAGCAGATGCAATTTACCCTAATTAGAAGCATTACAAGGTAGACACCATATGCAACATGCAACCACATATCACACTGCCAAGTAAGAGCAAGCACCTGCGATGGTGGTGTGGGGGAATTGCGTTGATCAACTAGAGAGCTGCGTTGACTATCTTCATTTAGCCTTGCTGTTTCTTGAGAATCATGTGGGGAGGATGACACTGCACTCTTTAAACGAGTAGGGCGTCTCACAGTAACCCACCCGGGTGACTGTCTCATCATAAGTGATTGACGAGGGATACAAAAGAGCATTAGTTTGATGTACGAACATGGTTAATAGACATATGTAGTATGTATCAAAAACAGGAAGGCATGTCATTATCAAAGGTATAATGTGTAAAGTAAGCAGATGCAATTTAACCAAATTGTAAGCAATACAAGCTAGACACCATATGCAACATGCAACCACATTTGACAGCGCGAAGTTAAAGCAAGCACCTGGGATGGTTGTGTGTGGCAATTGAGATCATCAACTGCAGAGCTACGTTTACTGTCTCCAACTGCTGACATTGCACCCATTAGAGCGCTGAAACGCTTAGTGCTTATCTTTGAATTACACTGGAGCGACTTCTGTCTTTTCTTTTCTGCATTCATCTGCATCAGAGTCTGAAATACCCATGCATAAAAAAACAATAGTGTGAGTATGGGTGAAGTGTGTGCACAATTAGTACCGTGTAAAGGTAGCAGATAGCAGGTCGGTGAGAAATAAATGACGGGAGACATATGATAGCTCTACAACATGCATGGCACACTCAATTACTACAAGATTCTATGAAAATAACAGTCGACTGAAAGCAAATAGGCCAGTCCATTTTTTCTGCACCGTCTGATGTACAAAGAATGGGCAGATCGCCTTCATCTACCTCCAGCCAGTCAGTGTTGACGATCTTCCTCGAAACGCCAGCGACCACTGGCCTAGTATTCCTCCCCTGCCTGCACCCTCCTCTCGACCTCACCGCACCGCCGTGCTTGGCACCGCCCCCCGGCCATCCATTCAAGCCCCGCCGACCTCCAGATCGGGCGCAAGCAGCTCCTGCGCCCCACACCCCTATGATAGACACTGATGCGCCGCTTCCCCGGGGAAAAGGCGGACTAGGTGCTCCGCGCACCTAAGCGAGTGCTGCTTCTTTTAATTGCGGTTCGACTGACCCTGAATTGAAATCCAGGCGGGCTACTGACCTCTAGCAAAGGTGAAATAGTAAAAGGGAGGAAACCTTGTGCATTTAGTATCACGAAGAAGATGCAGTAAGAAGCGCTCAACTAGTTTCTTTCGTGGGATGAATCTGGTGTGAGTGGAGATGTAAGATTTGCACGAATAAGGGAAGAGGAGTACCTCTTTCTACTGGCAGTGATGTGTCCTCCTTCTGTTTTTCTGACGATCTTGTTGTTTGCCGGAAACCAGAAGTTGTGGAGGACGGTGCAGCCTTGGACGAACCCATGGCCAAGTTGTTGAGTGTGGTGCGATGGCCGTCTGTCGGCGGCTGGGAAGCAGAACCGAGGCGGCAAACGACGGCGTAGCGGGAACAGCTCCGGTGCGGTGGACGGTTGCGATAGTGGAGTCGCAGCAGTGAGGCGCAGGACGGCGTGGTCGGAGTGGTTCTGGTACAGCGCACGTCGGCATCGGTGTCGTGGAGGCAGCTTTGCCTCGGCTTCAGTTGCTAAGTCCTTGAGGGCGTTGCGGTTGCGGTTGCGTTGGATGACGACGTCGGGGTACCGGCTCTGGCATGATGGAGGAGGGCGGCGATGGATTGGCCGCTGTGGGGTGGAGGACGGAAGAGGCTGGGGTTTCACGGCTGGTGGAGAGGGCCTTTTCGCGCCCATGGAGTATGAATGGTGAAATGGAGGGAGGCGGGGAACTAAGGGGGAACAATGTTTCGGTTTGAGACGCGCTTGTTTGAAATTTGGGGAAAGTTACAAACTTCGCCCCCATCTAAAATTTCGGAAATATTGCGGGTTGGGGGTAGGACAGTCATGTCAAGTGTCCCAAATGTGGGCGGGATAGATTTCGGCCGAGCGCATGGGTGTTTAGGCACCCACGGCGTATGAATGTTTCTCAGAGGTGGTTGAGACTGGCGTCTTGGTGAAGTTACAAACCTACCCCGGTTTAGACCTTTGGACATCGGGCCCATAGGCTACACATGCCAGAGTCAGGACAGTAATTTCCTACGACCAAAACATTAGTCTCGCGCGGTTTCGGGTGACCAGAGGCCTATTTGGCGCTTCGTTCAATATTTGGGAGCAGAAGCATTAACGTTTTCGGTTCTCTTGAATTGAACTTTCAGGATTTGTGAAACTTCACAAATCTTTACTCTTGAAAATCCTAAAGCTATGATTATTTTGGAATGGAGGGGGTACATTTTAATATACATTGTACATGAGTATATATTAAAAAATATGCAACTTACCTCAGTTCATGCATGGTTCCAGGTATAATCTCCTTGGTTGCAAAAAAAATAGATATGCGTATGAATATATATAGCATGTTCAAACTCACAACAAAGATTGATGCCCCCTTTTACATCTGATTTACAAATGCCATTATCTCGGGTTCAAATAGATGAATGCACTTCCTATGAATTCGAATCTTTGAAACCCCCTTTATGTTGAATTCGACATGTATTTTATTTCGTAGCTAGCAATTTGGAATGTATCCATGTAAGTGACAAATGTATAAAGTGCTTCACACTAACAACATGGAGTGCACTAATTAATGTTTATATATGAATTGCAAAAGCATCCATTGCCTGTATTTCAAATTGCTCTCACTCTATGGATCGCTAATATGAAATAAACACATGCACATGCTAGAATTCAATAGAGTATGGGTGTCTGATAGACCGATTTTCGTCCATACGCAAATTTGCAAAATTCATGATCTCATCCAAATATAATAATGCCATTTATATTTTAATTTAATGCGTAGAACCGCCTTTTACACGTAGATGCACTATGCCTCGCCCCGTTTTCACAAACGCGTTATATATCTCTCTATCTAATGCATAAGTGCACACACTTTATATGCATCAACATTTCTCTTTCACACATGCTCACAATCTCTCTCAGGGTGTCGGGGTGTCTCATGCACATGCTCTCTCTGTTTCTCTCTCTCTCTCTCTTTCTGACTACTATGTACCACTCT
Organism: Triticum aestivum; assembly: GCF_018294505.1. Classification (NCBI taxonomy): domain Eukaryota; kingdom Viridiplantae; phylum Streptophyta; class Magnoliopsida; order Poales; family Poaceae; genus Triticum; species Triticum aestivum. The sequence goes on from NC_057813.1 coordinate 446,243,422, forward strand.
TTTCACTAATCTCAGTTGGAAAACACTATTTCTCTCACATGCATATATACACATGCATACTAGCCCTCTATACGCACATATATGTGCCTACGTGTCTCCCACACGCACGTTATCTTTAGGCCTCTCTCGCACACATTGCCCCCCCCCCCCGACACACCTCTCTAATAGTAGTTGGCAGATATGATTTCATCATGTCATTCGGTAGGATATCCCTGGCTGTTAGGCTGGATGGTAATACGAGGCAAAGTTTTACCCTAGTTCGGATCGGACCCTTGCAGTTGAAGAAAGAGCCTACTCCTGGTACTATATATTAGTGATAGGGGTGTGTACAAAGTACACATGAATACCAGGCATTTTGCGTGTGTGTATACTATCGACGAACTAGCCCCCAAGCTTGTATAACATACTAAGGGCCTAGGGTTACAAATCATATAAAGTCGGCTTATCACCAGTGGGGATAGAGTCCTCCGCGACTTTGGTAGCTTCGTGTTGTACGCCGAGTCCTCCACACGGGTCTCCGTATAACACGTCTCGGTCCAACCTATATGTGGCGCAGGATGGAACCGACCCATGAGTCTTCATGTTGACCCACCACAACTAGAAATGATGTGCCCACCACACCACACACGCAATCGGCCACTAAGAAAATAAGCATATACAATAGTACAACGGTATCTAGCTCACGATACATCTCCATATTTTGTTGATGACACTGACAGACTTTGCATTTGATGTGTGCTCTGTATTTTGTTGATGACACTTACAGTCATTGTATTTGAAGCGAAAGCACGATATGGTCACTGGACTTCAGAATAAGCTCATCACGGTCACCACATACATTTTGTCGTGCTAACCAACATGTGGTTGGATGGTTAGAGGATAGTGGTTTCTCGAGCCCACCAAGGTAAAAGTCCCGGTGCTCGCATTTATCTTGTGTTAATTTCAGTATTTTCCGGTGATGTACGTTCAGTGGGAGGAGACGTTCCACTCGACTACGAGGCACCTATGGTGACTTCGTAAAATCTCAAGATCATATATGCTGGCCCACTCTCCCGAAGGTGCTCATAGGGGTAGGGTTCGCATGTGTGTGCCTATAGTGGTGAGTGCTTGCGCGTATATATGAGCCCTTGCGTCTGTACCGTGTTAAATAAATACATGTCATGATTATACTATCACTGGCTCACCCGTACAACTCCGTATTTTGTTGATGACACAATCAATTGACCAGTCAAACGGCACAACTAGTGTTGCACCATCGGGGCGCGTAACCGTGGGGCCCACCTGTCAGCCCGTATATGAAAGAAAGAAATGGTAGTTTGAGTCTGTACTATGTTAATAAAATAGGAGTACATTTTAGGGTGATCATGCGGTCACTGGCTCACCATACAGCTCCGTAATTTGTTGATAACGCGATCAATTGACCAGTCAAACGGTCCACATTCAGCAGCGCACATTACCATAGGGCCCACCCGTCGGCGCGTATATGAAGGACAAAAATGGTAATAAACTAGTGGTCGGTGGGTATTCGAAGTCGTGAGACCTCTGGTTGGCAGTCACCGGCGGTTGGGGGCGTTCATTGGGCGGTGGGGTGGGGATCC